>NC_141003.1:3244236-3275701 GCF_052327205.1 Somniosus microcephalus | reverse complement strand
TATAGTTGAATGAAATATTTCGACAGGATCCACTGCTGGTGCTTCCTCCGCAGTAGGCAGTGGCAGGCGTGATAGCCCATCAGCATTTCCATGCTGTTTCGTGCCCTTATACTCGATTTCATATTGGTGCGCCCCTAGAAAAAGGGACCATCTTTGTAGCCGTTGCGCAGTCATCACCGGAATGCCCTTCTTTGGATTAAAGATGGAGACAAGTGGTTGGTGGTCAGTCAGCAAGGTGAACTTCTGCCCGTGCAGATATTGATTGAACTTTTTCACTCCCCACACTAGGCTGAGGGCCTCCCTGTCAATCTGGGTATAGTTACGCTCGGCTGAGGTTAGTGACCGAGACGCAAAGGCTACTGGCCTCTCCGAGCCGTCCAGGAATTTGTGCGACAGCACTGCTCCAATGCCATAGGGTGATGCATCACACGCCAACCGAATTGGTAGTGCTGGGTTGAAATGAGCCAACACCTCTTTTGATGTGATCAATGCTTTGCTCTTCTGGAAAGCTCGTTTACATTCGTCACTCCATTTCCATGGTACCCCCGTTTGCAGTAGGGTGTTCAGTGGGTGTAGTACGGTAGACAAATTCGGCAAGAACTTATGGTAGTAGTTCACCAGCCCGAGGAACGACCTCAGTTGTGACACATTTTCTGGTGCTGAAGCCTTGACTACTGCCTCAATCTTTTCAGGGGACTTATGTAACCCCTCTTCATCAATAACGTGGCCACAATACGAGATCTGCTTCTGGAAAAACTCGCATTTGTGGCGATTAGCTCGGAGCCCATATTCCTTCAATCTAGTGAGCCCCTGCGCCAGGTTGGCGAGGTGATCACTGTCATTTTCGCCCGTGACCAGGATGTCGTCCAAATAACACTGGGTCCCTGGAATCCCTTGCAGGACTTGTTCCATTGCCCTTTGCCAAATAGCCGGAGCTGATGCTACCCTGAACACCAGCCGGTTGTATTGGTAGAGACCTTTGTGAGTGTTGATCGTGAGGTACTGTTTTGAGGCTTCTTCTACCTCCATTTGCAGGTACGCCTGGGCCAGATCAATCTTAGTGAAGCGTTTCCCTCCCGATAGCGAGGTGAAAATATCTTCAATCCGCGAAAGCGGATATTGTACAGTGTGAAGGACTGGGTTCACTGTCACCTTAAAGTCCCCACAGATGTGAAACTTCTTTGGTTCCCCAGGCGTATTACTCAACGACCTCTTCATTACAGGAATGATGGGTGTAGCCCACTCGCTCCAGTCCACTTTGGACAGTACTCCTGAACGTTCCAAACCTTCCAGCTCTGCTTCGACTGCTGGGCGGCTCGCATAAGGTACCGGACTGGCCTTAAAATGGCGTTTCCCGCGCTTTCCTTTCTTCCCCGCTGCGGCTTAAAATGGCGTCTCCCGCGCTTTCCTTTCTTCCCCGCTGACGCTGCTCGGCCCTTGAACACCGGCTGCGCTCTGCGCGTTTTCCTGCGCGCCTCTCTCCCCCATTGATGCCGCTCGGTCCTGAACACCGGCTGCGCCCTGTGCGCTCTACCCTCTCTCTCTCCCTCGTCGATGCTGCTCGGCCTTTTTCTGTGCCGTCGGTCGGCTCTAGCCGCCGCTGTCCGGGAAGGGTTTGCGCAGTACCTGACAGCCTCCCCTGTGATGCTCAAATCTCCGCTGGATGACTGGGGGCTTTCCCGTGGTCGACGCCCGTGCTTCTGGACTCGGCCTTCTTCCACTGTTCTCCAGGAGCGAATCCCTGGGAGGTGATGCAGAGTTGCAGGTAGCTTTGAATCTGCTCACCGCCAATGTTAGATCCGTGTATCTTAATGTTGTGTGTCCTTCAATAATTAGACAAGAGACTGCAGGGAACGATCAACAGGTGTTTGCTGGATGAGGGTTACTCTAAAACTAACTGTACAGATCACGACTCAGGGTTTATATACAGGTTTGGTCACTGCCGGTACTACAGTATACAGGAGCTGTAAAAAGTAGTTCTCCCCTTAAAGGTACATACATTACACAGAGAAAGAAAGGGGGAGAGATAGAAAGGGGGAGAGAGCGGGGGAGAGAGAGGGCAAGAGAGGGGGTGAGAAAGGGGAGAGAGAAAGGGGGAGAAAGGGGGGGAGAGAGAGAAAGGGGGAGAGACAGAGAAAGGGGGGAAGAGAGAGAAAGGGGGGGAAGAGAGAGAAAGGGGGAGAGAGAAAGTGGGGAGAGAGAGAGCAAGGGGGTGAGGGGGGGTGAGAAAGGGGGAGAGAGAGAGAAAGGGGGTAGAGAGAAAGGGGGAGAGAGAAAGGGAGTGCAGAGAGAGAAAGGGGAAGAGAGAAAGGGGAGATGGAGAGAGAAAGGGGGAGAGAGAAAGGGGAGATGGAGAGATAAAGGGGGTGAGAGGGGGTGAGAGAGAAAGGGGGAGAGAGAAAGGGGGAGAGAGACAGAAAGGGGGTTGAGAGAGAGAAAGGGGGGAGAGAAAGGGGGGAGAGAGAGAAAAGGGAGAGAGAAAGGGGGAGAGAAAGGGGGTGAGAGAGGGGGTGAGAGAGAGAGGGGGAGAGAGAGAGAAAGGGGGAGAGAGAGAATGGGGAGAGAGAAAGGGGGGAGAGAATGAGAAAGGGCATGAGAAAGAAAGTGGGATAGAGAGAAAGGGGACGAGAGAGAGGGAAAGGGAGTAGAGAGAAAGAAAGGGGGGAGAGAGAGAAAGGGGAGAGAGAAAGGGGGAGAGAGAGAGAAAGGGGGGAGAGAGAGAAAGGGGGGAGAGAGAGAGAAAGGGGGTAGAGAGAGAGAAAAGGGTGAGAGGGAGAGAAATTGGAGAGAGAAAGGGGAAGAGAGAAAGGGGGGAGAGAGAAAGGGGGTGAGAGAAAGGGGGAGAGAGAGAAAGGGGGAGAGAGAGAGAAAGGGGGAGAGAGAAAGGGGTGACAGAGGGTGGGGGAGAGAGAGAGAAATGTGGAGAGAGAATGGAGGAGAGAGAGAAAGGGGGGAGAGAGAGAGAAAGGGGGTAGAGAGAGAGAAAAGGGTGAGAGAAAGGGGGAGAGAGAGAAAGGGGAGAGAGAGAAAGGGGGGAGAGAGAGAAAGGGGGAGAGAGAGAAAGGGGGAGAGAGAGAAAGGGGGAGAGAGAGAAAGGGGGGAGAGAGAGAAAGGGGGAGAGAGAGAAAGGGGGAGAGAGAAAGGGGGAGAGAGAGAAAGGGGGAGAGAGAGAAAGGGGGAGAGAGAGAGAAAGGGGGAGAGAGAAAGGGGTGACAGAGGGTGGGGGAGAGAGAGAGAAATGTGGAGAATGGAGGAGAGAGAGAAAGGGGGGAGAGAGAGAGAAAGGGGGTAGAGAGAGAGAAAAGGGTGAGAGAAAGGGGGAGAGAGAGAAAGGGGAGAGAGAGAAAGGGGGGAGAGAGAGAAAGGGGGGAGAGAGAGAAAGGGGAGAGAGAGAAAGGGGGGGAGAGAGAGAAAGGGGGGAGAGAAAGGGGGAGAGAGAGAAAGGGGAGAGAGAGAAAGGGGGGAGAGAGAGAAAGGGGGGAGAGAGGGAAAGGGGGAGAGAGAGAAAGGGGGAGAGAGAGAAAGGGGGAGAGAGAGAAAGGGGGAGAGAAAGGGGGGAGAGAGAGAAAGGGGGAGAGAGAGAAAGGGGGAGAGAGAGAAAGGGGGAGAGAGAAAGGGGGAGAGAGAGAGAAAGGGGGAGAGAGAAAGGGGGGAGAGAGAGAAAGGGGGAGAGAGAGAAAGGGGGAGAGAGAAAGGGGTGACAGAGGGTGGGGGAGAGAGAGAGAAATGTGGAGAGAGAATGGAGGAGAGAGAGAAAGGGGGGAGAGAGAGAGAAAGGGGGTAGAGAGAGAGAAAGGGGTGAGAGGGAGAGAAATTGGAGAGAGAAAGGGGAAGAGAGAAAGGGGGGAGAGAGAAAGGGGGGAGAGAGAAAGGGGGGAGAGAGAGAGAAAGGGGGGAGAGGGGGAGAGAGAGAGAAAGGGGAGAGAGAAAGGGGGGAGAGGGGGAGAGAGAGAGACAGGGGTAGAGAGAAAGGGGGAGAGAGAGAGAAAGGGGGAGAGAGGGAGAAAGGGGGAAGGGAGAGAGAGAAAGGGGGAGAGAGAGAGAGCAAAGGGGAGAGAGAGAAAGGGGAGAGCGAAAGGGGAGAGACAGAGAAAGAAAGGGGGAGTGTAGTGTATGTGCCTTTAAGACAGAACTACTTTTACAGCTCCTGTATACTGTAGTACCGGCAGTGACCACACCTGTATATAAGCCTTGCGCATGCCTCTGTACCCCCAGTCTTGAGAATACCCTCCTCCAGTAAATACCTGTTTATTGTTAAGTTACAGCATCCGTGTGGTTATTGAAAAACATCATACTCTCAGAATCACAGATCTAACAGTGGTGACGAGTTTCGTTTCGAATCTACCTGCAACTCTGCATTTCCCTTCGAGGATTCGCTCCGGCAGGGCGGTGTAAAAAAAAAAGTCGAGGCCAGGAACACGGGCGTCGACCACGAGCAACCACCCAGTCGTTCGGCAGAGAGTGAACATCGCAGGGAAGGCTGTGGAGAGCCGGGCTTGGTTCCCCAGCCACGACGATCAGCAAGAGATTGACGACAGGTCCAGCGCAGACCCTTCCCGGACAGCGGCGGCTGGAGCCGACCGACGGCGGAGAGAAAGCCGAGCAGCGTCAACGGGGTAAGACAGAGGGTGAAGCGCACAGGGCGCAGCCGGGGGTTGAAAACCGAGCGGCATCGAGAAAAAAAACCAAACAAAACAAACCGGAGAGAGAGAGGGTAAAGCAACAGCCGGGTTCAGGACCAAGTGGCGTCAAGAAAAAAAAAAAAAAAGAACGTGCAGAGCACAGCCAGGGCTCAAGGGCTGAACAGTGTCCGCAGGGAGAAGAAGGGAGAGCGCGGGAGACGCCATTGCGCTGCGGAGAAGAAGGAAGAGCGCGGGAGATGCCATTTTTAGAAGCCGCAGCAGAGAAGAAGGGCGAGCGCGGGAAGGAAGGAAAGCGCGGGAGACGCTATTTTGTGCCAGCGGACAAGAAGGGGAAGCGCGGGAGACGCCATTTTTGACGGTTAAATCACACCCAGGGATGCCGAAAAGTGGCAGTATCTCTATGTTCGACAATGAAGTCGAAGATTGGGCGACATATGTGGAACGTATTGAGGTGTACTGCAGGGCGAATGAAGTGCCAGATGCTAGTAAAGCACTGGTTTTGTTAAATTCCATGGGTGCAAAAACATATGGGTTACTGCGAAATCTAATAACCCCAGAGAAGCCAGTGAACAAGAATTTCGAAAGCATAGTAGAAATCCTACAGGACCACTTAAACCCCACACCGCTGCTGATAGCAGAACGATTTAAGTTCCATAAAAGGAACCAACACAAAGACGAAAGCAATGCTGAGTACCTAACGGAACTGCGCAAGCTATCGAAACACTGCCAGTTTGGAGCGGGACTAGCAGATACGTTAAGGGACAAGTTTGTGTGTGGGCTACAAAGTGAAGGAACCCAGAAACGGCCGCTATCAGAAAAGGATCTTACGCTGGACAAGGCTTTCAGTATGGCAGTATCACACGAAGCAGCCGCAAGGGGCGCTGCAGAGATACAACGGAGACCGCAAGAATATGGCACCAATGAAATGTCCTATGGAACAGGGAAGTGCTATCGCTGCGGCAGAACAACACATGACCAGAAGGATTGTTGGTTCAAGGACCAAGTGTGCAGAGTGTGGAAAAGCAGGACACATAGCAAGAGTCTGCAGGTCTGGGAAGAAAACCAACAGTAAGAAATCTCCACAGGAGAAGTACAAAAAGGTACACCAGGTGATGGACAGTGGTTCAGACGAACAGAAAAGTGACACAGACTCCGGAAGCAAGGAACCGGGTTGTCTGAAACTACATAAGGTAACCAAAATGGAGGATCACCAGACTACCTGGGTTACACTCAAGATAGACAGAGTCCAAGTGAAAATGGAATTGGACACAGGATCAGCCCTAACAGTCATAAACCAAAGGGACTACAAGCGGCTATTTTCACATATACCCTTGAAAGCTACAGAGATTGTCTTGAAGACGTATACGGGGCAAAAAGTCTACCCCAAAGGAAAAATAAGGGTGAAAGTGATATATAAAGGCCAGGAAATACCTAAAATTGATATATATGTATTGCCAGATGGAGGGCCACCACTGCTAGGATGTGAATGGATCCGGAAGATACAATTAGATTGGTATTCCATACAGGCACTGAAGGTTGAGGCCAAAAAGGATGACGACATCACACCTGGATGACTGGAGGGACTAGGAACAATAAAAGGCATAACAGCAACGGTTAAAATAGAGGCAAATGCAAGCCCAAAGTTTCTTAAGGCCAGACCAGTGCCTTATGCGATCAGACCAGCTGTCGAAGCAGAGCTGGAAGGGTTGGAACGTTCACGAGTACTGTCCAAAGTGGATTGGAGTGAGTGGACTGCACCCATCGTTCCTGTAATGAAGAGGTCGTTGAGTAATACGCCTGGGGAACCAAAGAAGGTCCGCATCTGTGGGGATTTTAAGGTGACAGTGAACCCAGTCCTTCACACGGTACAATATCTGCTTCCACGAATTGAGGATATTTTCGCCTCGCTATCTGGAGGTAAACGCTTCACCAAAATTGATCTAGCCCAGGCGTACTTGCAAATGGAGGTAGAAAAAGCTTCGAAACAATACCTTACGATTAACACTCATAAAGGTCTCTATCAATACAACCGGCTGGTGTTCGAGGTAGCCTCGGCTCCGGCTATCTGGCAAAGGGCAATGGATCAAGTCCTGCAAGGGATTCCAGGGACCCAGTGTTATTTGGACGACACATTGGTCATGGGCGAAAATGACAGTGATCACCTCGCCAACTTGGAGAAGGTGCTCACCAGATTAAAGGAGTATGGGTTACGAGCTAATCGCCACAAGTGCGACTTTTTCCAGAAACAGATCTCGTATTGTGGCCACGTCATCGATGAAGAGGGATTACATAAGTCCCCTGAAAAGATTGAGGCTGTAGTCAAGGCTCCAGCACCGGAAAATGTGTCACAACTGAGGTCGTTCCTCAGGCTGGTAAACTACTACCACAAGTTCTTAAGAAATTTGTCCACGGTATTACACCCACTGAACACCCTACTGCAAACAGGAGTGCCATGGAAGTGGAATGACGAATGTGGACGCGCTTTCCAGAAGTGTAAAGAATTGATCACATCAAAAGAGGTGTTGGCCCATTTCAACCCAGCACTACCAATTCGATTGGCATGTGATGCATCACCCTATGGTATTGGAGCGGTGCTGTCGCACAAATTCCCAGACGGGTTGGAGAGGCCAGTAGCCTTTGCGTCTCGGTCACTAACCTCAGCCGAGCGCAACTACGCCCAGATTGACAGGGAGGCCCTCAGCCTAGTATGGGGAGTAAAAAAATTCAACCACTATCTGCATGGGCAGAAGTTCACCTTGCTGACTGACCACCAACCACTTGTCTCCATCTTTAATCCTAAGAAGGGTGTTCCAGTGATGACTGCACAACGGTTACAAAGATGGTCCCTGTTTCTAGGGGCGAATCAATACGAAAAAAATATAAAGGCATGAAACAGCATGGGAACGCTGATGGGCTATCGCGCCTGCCACTGCCTACTGTGGAGGAAGCACCAGCAGTGGACCCTATCGAGATATTTTATTCGTCAATAATTGAACGATTGCCAGTAACGAACGCGGATATAGAGAAGGAGACCCGCAATGATCCGACACTGTCTCGGGTATATGATTTGACGGTGAGGGGATGGCCAACACATGGCGACTCACTGTTGCCAGCATTCTCATCCAGAAGAGAACAGCTGTCAGTATGCCAGGGGACCTTGATGTGTGGATCCCGAGTGGTAATTCCACCCAAGTTAAGGGAGAGAGTGCTAAATGAGCTACATGAAGGTCATCTGGGGGGAGTGAAAATGAAAAGCCTTGTTAGGGCTTATGTGTGGTGGCTGCGAATCGATCAACAAATCGAAGACCTAACTAAGAGCTGGTTAGGATGCCAGAAGATCCAAAATGCACCACCACATGCCCCTCTACACCCATGGGAGTGGCCCTCCTTTCCATGGCAACGGGTGCATATTGATTTTGCTGGTCCATTCGTGGACTCAATGTTCTTAATAGCAGTGGATGCTCATTCGAAGTGGCCTGAGGTGATAAAAATGTCCTCAACCACTACAGAGAATATGATTGCAGTCCTACGGACCATATTTGCCAGAAACAGTTTACCAGAGCAGATTTGCTCTGATAATGGACCACAGTTTGTGTCTGAAGAGTTTCAAAAATTTATGAGAAGGAATGGGGTAAGGCATTACACATCCGCCCCGTATCATCCAGCCACAAATGGATTGGCTGAGAGGTTCGTACAAACCTTTAAGAAGGCGATAAAGGCCATGTGCGATGATGAAATTCCACTACAGCATAAGATGGACAATTTCTTATTAGCTTACCGAAATGCGACACATGCAGTTACCAACCAGACCCCAGCCATGATCTTCTTTAACCGAAGGTTGAGATCTCGTCTGAACTTGCTCAGACCAAATGTGCGAAGAAATGTTGAGGACAAACAATTCCAGCACATCAATGAGAAGCCGACAAGGAGCTTAAATGTAGGACAACCAGTCTTGGCCCATGACTATCGAACAGAAAAATGGCAACCCGGAACGATATGCACAAGGCAGGGGCCATTAATGTACACAGTGGATGTCGGGGAGAACATTGTGAGATGCCACGTCGATCAGACCTTAGCATCACAGGAACGCGTCAACCCCATGTCTCGAGTACCTGGGGATGAACCCGACATACCGGTATCATCTCCCTCAGAACCAGTAACAGTGGAACCCGATGAACTTCCCAATGAAAAGGGGTCAGAATCGCCTCTGCACCAAGAACAAGAACCTCAGGAAAGGCACGATCCCGAAAGGGTCAGGAAGCCGCCCCAAAGACTGAACCTATAAATGGACTGTTGTTGTTTAATGTACATGTTAAAGTGTTAATTGTTATTTGAATATTAGGGGTACTACTAATCTAAAAGGGGAGTACTTGTAGTGTATGTGCCTTTAAGACAGAGCTACTTTTACAGCTCCTGTATACTGTCGTACTGTCAGTGACCACACCTGTATATTAGCCTTGCGCATGCCTCTGTACCCCCAGTCTTGAGACTACCCTCCTTCAGTAAATACCTGTTTATTGTTAAGTTACAGCATCCGTGTGGTTATTGAAAAATAGCATACTCTTAGAATCACGGATCTAACAGGGAGAGATAGAAAGGGGGAGAGAGCGGGGGAGAGGGAGAGAGAGAGGGGAGAGAGAGAGAGAAAGGGGGGAGAGAAAGGGGAAATGGAGAGGGAATCGGGGGAGAGGGAGAAAGGGGGGCGAGAGAGAAAGGGGGAGAGGGAAAGGGGGGAGAGAAAGAGAAAGAGGAGAGGGAATGGGGGAGAGAGAGAAAGGGGGAGAGAGAGAGAAAGGGGGTAGAGAGAGAAAGGGGGAGAGAGAAAGGGGGGAGAGAAAGAGAAAGGGGGAGAGAAAATGGGGGGAGAGAGAGAAAGGGGGGAGACAGAGAGAAAGGGAGTAGAGAGAGAGAAAAGGGTGAGAGAGAGAGAAATCGGTGAGAGAGAGAAAGGGGGGAGAGAGAAAGGGGGGAGAGAGAGAAAGGGGGAGAGAGTGAAAGGGGGAGAGAGAAAGAATGGGGAGAGAGAGAAAGGGGGGAGAGAGAGAGAAAGGGGGAAGGGAGAGAAAGGGGGAGAGAGAAAGGGGTGACAGAGGGTGGGGGGAGAGAGAGAGAAAGGGGAGAGAGAAAGGGGAGAGAGAGATAAAGGGGAGAGAGAAAGGGGTGACAGAGGGTGGGGGGAGAGAGAGAGAAATGTGGAGAGAGATTGGGGGGAGAGAGAGAAAGGGGGGAGAGAGAGAGAAAGGGGGTAGAGAGAAAGAGGGTAGAGAGAGAGAAAGGGGGTAGAAAGGGGGTAGAGAGAGAGAAAGGGGGGAGAGGGGGAGAGAGAGAGAAAGGGGGAGAGAGAGAGAAAGGGGGGAGAGGGGGAGAGAGAGAGAAAGGGGGGGAGAGAGAGAGAGAAAGTGGCATGGGAGAAGGAAAGGGGGGAGAGAGAGAAAGGGGGTGAGAGAGAAAGGGAGAGAGAGAGAGAGAGAAAGGGGGAAGGGAGAGAAAGGTGGCGAGAGAAAGAGGAGAGAGAGACAGGGTAAGAGAGAGATAAAGGGGGAGAGAGAAAGGGGGGAGAGAGAGAGAAAGGGGGAGAGGGGGAGAGAGAGAGACGGGGGTGAGAGAAAGGGAGAGAGAGAGAGGAAGGGGGAGAGAGAGAAAGGGGGAGAGAGAGAGAGAAAGGGGGAGCGAGGGGGAGAGAGAGAGACAGGGGGAGAGAGAAAGGGGGAGAGAGAGAGAAAGGGGGTGATATACCTATCAATTCATCCAATGAAAAGCGACAAGTTAAGACAGTAACTATAGGTTTTTATTGGCTAAATAACAGAGCCCACCCTCGTGGGTGATCGGATCCAACAAGGAGGAATACCAGCCAGTCGACCACCTTTATACCTGGGCAAGTAGGTGGAGCCATGGGCGGAGTCAGCAGTGGTCAGCCCAGGTATAACAGCGTGACAAGAGGCGACCTCGTGTAGTGATACAACAGTGTAAACAGTGATAACCATAGTGTAACGATATAACAATGATAACCATAGTGTAACGATAGTGAACGATAAAAGTGGTTTACCACATTCACCCCTTGTTTAGATTTGAGTCCGGCGGGGTGAAGTGTACTACCAGTTCGGGTATGTCAGTCTGTCCGGAGGCCTCGTAAGCCTTTCCGATCGTCGCAGCAGCGGCGGCGGTGATGCAGTATCCGATGTTAATGCTGGTGTCTGCGTGGTCGGCGAAGGCTCGTGGGGTTCTGGCATGCCGTCTACCTGGGCTGGATTTGGGGGGGTGGTGGGGGGTAACGGTGGTGTCTCAGGGGTGCCCGAGGGTGCAAGGTCTTGTAAGGAGACTGTGTCCTCCCGCCCGTCTGGGTATGCCACATAGGCGTACTGGGGGTTGGCGTGCAGGAGGTCCACCCTCTCGACCAGGGGGTCCATTTTATGGGCCCTCGCGTGCTTTCACAGCAAGACGGGCCCCGGAGAGGTCAGCCAAGTTGGTAGCGTGGTTCCCGTAGTCGACTTCCTGGGGAAAACAAACATTCGTTCATGGGGGGTGGCGTTAATGGCAGTGCAAAGTAGTGACCGGATGGAATGCAGCGCCGCCTGGAGGACCTCCTGCCAGCGAGAGGTTGGGAGGCCCTTGGACTTTAAGGCTAAGAGAACGGCCTTCCAGACAGTCGCGTTCTCTCTTTCCACCTGGCCGTTCCCTCGGGGGTTGTAGCTGGTGGTCCTGCTTGCAGCAATACCTCTCGCTAGTAGGAACTGGCGAAGTTCCTCGCTCATGAAGGAGGAGCCCCGGTCGCTATGTATATAGTTCGGGAACCCGAACACGGCGAAGAGGTCGTTCAGGCATTTGATGACCGTGGTACTGGTCATGTCTGGGCAGGGGAAGGCAAAGGGGAAATGGGAGTATTCGTCAATGATGTTGAGGAAGTACACATTACGGTCAGAGGACGGGAGGGGCCCCTTAAAATCGATGCTCAAGCGCTCGAAGGGGCGGGTGGCCTTGATCAGGCTTGCTCTGTCCGGCCTAAAGAAATGCGGTTTGCATTCGGCACAGGTTTGGCAGTTCCTGGTCATGGTCCTGACCTCCTCGATGGAGTAGGGCAGGTTGCGGGCCTTAATGAAGTGGTAAAGTCTGGTGACTCCAGGGTGGCAGAGGCCGTTGTGGAGGGTCTGCAGTCTATCAATTTGCGCGTTGGCGCATGTACTTCGTGATAGAGCATCTGGGGGTTCGTTCAGTTTACCAGGCCGGTACAAGATCTCATAATCATAGGTGGAGAGCTCGATTCTCCACCTCAAGATCTTGTCGTTCTTGATTTTGCCCCTCAGCTTGTTATTAAACATAAAAGCGACCGAACGCTGGTCGGTGAGGAGGGTAAATCGTTTGCCTGCCAGGTAATGCCTCCAGCGTCGTACAGCCTCCACGATCGCCTGGGCCTCCTTCTCGACCGAGGAGTGTCGGATGTCAGGGCCCTGGAGGGTCCTTGAGAAGAAGGCCACCGGTCTCCCCTCCTGGTTAAGGGTTGCGGCTAGGGCGAAGTCGGATGCATCGCTCTCCACTTGGAAAGGGATAGACTCATCCACCGCGTGCATTGTGGCCTTAGCAATGTCTCCCTTAATGAGGGAGAAGGCTGCGCACGCTTCTGCCGTCAGGGGGAAGGAGGCGGACTTCATGAGGGGTCTGGCTTTGTCCGCATAATTCGGCACCCATTGGGCATAGTAGGCGAAGAGCCCCAGGGTCCTCTTCAGCGCCTTTGGACAGTGGGGGAGGGGAAGCTCCATGAGGGGGCGCATTCTTTCGGGGTCGGGGTCGATGACTCCATTCTCTACTACGCAGCCGAAGATGGCAAGGCGCGAGGTGTTAAACACACATTTCTCCTTATTGTAGGTGAGGTTCAGCCGTTGGGCCGTACGGAGGAATCTCTCCAGATTAACATCATGGTCCTGCCGGTCGCGGCCGCAGATGGTGACATTATCTAGATAGGGGAACGTGGCTTGCAGCCCGTTCTGGTCAACCATCCGGTCCATCTCCCTTTGGAAGACCGAAACCCCGTTGGTGACGCCGAAGGGAACCCTAAGGAAGTGGTAGAGGCGGCCATTCGCCTCGAAGGCGGTATACTGGCGGTCCTCAGGGCGGATAGGGAGTTGGTGGTAGGCCGACTTAAGGTCGATGGTAGAGAATACCCGGTACTGTGCAATCTGATTGACCATATCAGATATGCAGGGAAGGGGGTATGCGTCCAGCTGGGTGTACCGGTTTATGGTTTGGCTGTAGTCGATGACCAGGCGGTGTTTATCGCCGGTCTTAACGACTACGACCTGGGCACGCCAGGGGCTGGTGCTCCTCTCGATGATGCCCTCCTTCAGGAGTCGCTGCACCTCGGAGCTAATAAAAGCTCTGTCCCCGGTGCTGTACCGCCTGCTCTTGGTAGCGACGGGTTTACAGTCGCGGGTGAGGTTGGCGGACAGGGAGGGGGGCGGAACCCTGAGGGTGGATAGGCCGCATGTGGTACGCGGTGGGCGGTTTAAAGGCTGTTGGTTGTCGACTGTGAGTGGGGGGAGGGATCCACCGTATGCCAAAGTGACACTTTGAAGGTGGGATTGGAAATCCAGCCCTAGTAGGATGGCAGCGCAGAGTTGGGGCAGGACGAGAAGTTTAAAATTTTTATACTCCGTGCCCCTAACCGACAGGGTCACAACACAGTATCCGCTGATGTCTGTTGAATGGGACCTCGGCGCCATCGAGATCCGGTTGCGCGTTGGCTGGACAGTGAGGGAGTAGTGGCTCACCGTGTCTGGATGGATGAAACTCTCCATGCTTCCGCTGTCGAACAGGCAGGTCGTGGCGTGGCCGTTTACTTTGATGTCCATCATGGACTTGGACAGGTGATGCGGGCGAGCTTGGTCCAGTGTGACGGAGGCTAGTGTATGGCTGAGCGAGCTGCTGTAGTCTGCGGGTGAGGCTGCGGTCGGGTCTGGAGACAAGGTGGCGGTCGAGTGTGGTGGACAAAATGGCGGTGCCCACGACGTTGCATAAAATGGTGGAGAAGATGGCCGCCCCCACAACTCACATGAGGCACTGCCGGTGTCGGTGGCCTTGATCAACGAAGCCGCCCCACGACTCACACGAGGGGATACTGGCATCTGTGGCCTTGATGAAAGATGGCCGCCCCCACAACTCGCATGAGGCACTGCTGGCGTCTGTGGCTTTCCCCCTGCAGGCCTTCGCGAAGTGGCCTTTCTTGTGGCAGTCGGAGCAGGTCGCGTTTCTTGCAGGGCAGCGCGCCCTCGGGTGTTTCGCCTGGCCACAGAAAAAGCAGCCGGCGGCCCGATCGCGGGGCTCCGATGTCGCAGCCGGTACCGGGGGTGGCGGTCCCGATTGGGTCCGGGACGCCGACGCTGAGGTAGGTCCCAGAGGCGGCGGTGCGAGGGGTATTGCGGTCGGGGTCGGGCCCGAGTCCCAGGGTTGCGCAGCACAGTACCTGGAATACGCCTCGAGGTCCCGATGGGCCACTTCCAGAGAGCGAGCGAGGGCTGCAGCTGTGTTCAGGTCGAGGTCCTTTGATTCGAGCAGTCTTTGCCGTGAGTAGTCGGACCGAAGGCCTTTCACGAAGGCATCGCGGATATTCTCTTCAGTATTTTCTGCAGCCGTTACAGCTTTAAAGTCACAGTCCCTGCCGAGTGTTTGTAGCGCCCGTAAAAATTCATCTACAGACTCTCCTGGCCGTTGTGGGCGGGATCTTAGGAGATGTCTGGCATACATAGAATTTACCGGGCTCCGGTACTGCTCTTTCAGCAGGTTGAGGGCGGCATCGTATGTAGTAAGGTCCTGGATGAGTGCAAATACTTTACGCTCACTTGGGCGGTCAGAACTCTTAGTTTGGATCTCTGAGGCACGCCGGATTCTCCCAGGTAGGATTCGAAACAGCTCAGCCAGTGTTTGAAGTCGAGGGCTGAGTTTGCTGCCTGTGGGTTTAGATCCAGGTACGGCGGTCGGAGGGCTCGCAGCCAGGCCGGCTGCTGTGGCTGTTGTAGCTGGGCGTCTGACTGGTCGTTTGGCTGCTCCGTTAAAGACATTTCAAAATTTAGCCAATAAAATTGATATACCTATCAATACATCCAATGAAAAGCGACGAGTTAAGACAGTAACTATAGGTTTTTATTGGCTAAATAACAGAGCCCACCCTCGTGGGTGATCGGATCCAACAAGGAGGAATACCAGCCAGTCGACCACCTTTATACCTGGGCAAGTAGGTGGAGCCATGGGCGGAGTCAGCAGTGGTCAGCCCAGGTATAACAGCGTGACAAGAGGCGACCTCGTGTAGTGATACAACAGTGTAAACAGTGATAACCATAGTGTAACGATATAACAGTGATAACCATAGTGTAACGATAGTGAACGATAAAAGTGGTTTACCACATTCACCCCTTGTTTAGATTTGAGTCCGGCGGGGTGAAGTGTACTACCAGTTCGGGTATGTCAGTCTGTCCGGAGGCCTCGTAAGCCTTTCCGATCGTCGCAGCAGCGGCGGCGGTGATGCAGTATCCGATGTTAATGTTGGTGTCTGCGTGGTCGGCGAAGGCTCGTGGGGTTCCGGCATGCCGTCTACCTGGGCTGGATTTGGGGAGGTGGTGGGGGGTAACGGTGGTGTCTCAGGGGTGCCCGAGGGTGCAAGGTCTTGTAAGGAGACTGTGTCCTCCCGCCCGTCTGGGTATGCCACATAGGCGTACTGGGGGTTGGCGTGCAGGAGGTCCACCCTCTCGACCAGGGGGTCCGTTTTATGGGCCCTCGCGTGCTTTCGCAACAAGACGGGCCCCGGAGAGGTCAGCCAAGTTGGTAGCGTGGTTCCCGTAGTCGACTTCCTGGGGAAAACAAACATTCGTTCATGGGGGGTGGCGTTAATGGCAGTGCAAAGCAGTGACCGGATGGAATGCAGCGCTGCCGGGAGGACTTCCTGCCAGCGAGAGGTTGGGAGGCCCTTGGACTTTAAGGCTAAGAGAACGGCCTTCCAGACAGTCGCGTTCTCTCTTTCCACCTGGCCGTTCCCTCGGGGGTTGTAGCTGGTGGTCCTGCTTGCAGCAATACCTCTCGCTAGTAGGAACTGGCGAAGTTCCTCGCTCATGAAGGAGGAGCCCCGGTCGCTATGTATATAGTTCGGGAACCCGAACACGGCGAAGAGGTCGTTCAGGCATTTGATGACCGTGGTACTGGTCATGTCTGGGCAGGGGAAGGCAAAGGGGAAACGGGAGTATTCGTCAATGATGTTGAGGAAGTACACATTACGGTCAGAGGACGGGAGGGGCCCCTTAAAATCGATGCTCAAGCGCTCGAAGGGGCGGGTGGCCTTGATCAGGCTTGCTCTGTCCGGCCTAAAGAAATGCGGTTTGCATTCGGCACAGGTTTGGCAGTTCCTGGTCATGGTCCTGACCTCCTCGATGGAGTAGGGCAGGTTGCGGGCCTTAATGAAGTGGTAAAGTCTGGTGACTCCGGGGTGGCAGAGGCCGTTGTGGAGGGTCTGCAGTCTATCAATTTGCGCGTTGGCGCATGTACTTCGTGATAGAGCATCTGGGGGTTCGTTCAGTTTACCAGGCCGGTACAAGGTCTCATAATCATAGGTGGAGAGCTCGATTCTCCACCTCAAGATCTTGTCGTTCTTGATTTTGCCCCTCAGCTTGTTATTAAACATAAAAGCGACCGAACGCTGGTCGGTGAGGAGGGTAAATCGTTTGCCTGCCAGGTAATGCCTCCAGCGTCGTACAGCCTCCACGATCGCCTGGGCCTCCTTCTCGACCGAGGAGTGTCGGATCTCAGGGCCCTGGAGGGTCCTTGAGAAGAAGGCCACCGGTCTCCCCTCCTGGTTAAGGGTTGCGGCTAGGGCGAAGTCGGATGCATCGCTCTCCACTTGGAAAGGGATAGACTCATCCACCGCGTGCATTGTGGCCTTAGCAATGTCTCCCTTAATGAGGGAGAAGGCTGCGCACGCTTCTGCCGTCAGGGGGAAGGAGGCGGACTTCATGAGGGGTCTGGCTTTGTCCGCATAATTCGGCACCCATTGGGCATAGTAGGCGAAGAGCCCCAGGGTCCTCTTCAGCGCCTTTGGACAGTGGGGGAGGGGAAGCTCCATGAGGGGGCGCATTCTTTCGGGGTCGGGGCCGATGACTCCGTTCTCTACTACGCAGCCGAAGATGGCAAGGCGTGAGGTGTTAAACACACAATTCTCCTTATTGTAGGTGAGGTTCAGCCGTTGGGCCGTACGGAGGAATCTCTCCAGATTAACATCATGGTCCTGCCGGTCGCGGCCGCAGATGGTGACGTTATCTAGATAGGGGAACGTGGCTTGCAGCCCGTTCTGGTCAACCATCCGGTCCATCTCCCTTTGGAAGACCGAAACCCCGTTGGTGACGCCGAAGGGAACCCTAAGGAAGTGGTAGAGGCGGCCATTCGCCTCGAAGGCGGTATACTGGCGGTCCTCAGGGCGGATAGGGAGTTGGTGGTAGGCCGACTTAAGGTCGATGGTAGAGAATACTCGGTACTGTGCAATCTGATTGACCATATCAGATATGCGGGGAAGGGGGTATGCGTCCAGCTGGGTGTACCGGTTTATGGTTTGGCTGTAGTCGATGACCAGGCGGTGTTTATCGCCGGTCTTAACGACTACGACCTGGGCACGCCAGGGGCTGGTGCTCCTCTCGATGATGCCCTCCTTCAGGAGTCGCTGCACCTCGGAGCTAATAAAAGCTCTGTCCCCGGTGCTGTACCGCCTGCTCTTGGTAGCGACGGGTTTACAGTCGCGGGTGAGGTTGGTGAACAGGGAGGGGGGCGGAACCCTGAGGGTGGATAGGCCGCATGTGGTACGCGGTGGGCGGTTTAAAGGCTGTTGGTTGTCGACTGTGAGTGGGGGGAGGGGTCCACCGTATGCCAAAGTGACACTTTGAAGGTGGGATTGGAAATCCAGCCCTAGTAGGATGGCAGCGCAGAGTTGGGGCAGGACGAGAAGTTTAAAATTTTTATACTCCGTGCCCCTAACCGACAGGGTCACAACACAGTATCCGCTGATGTCTGTGGAATGGGACCTCGGCGCCATCGAGATCCGGTTGCGCGTTGGCTGGACAGTGAGGGAGTAGTGGCTCACCGTGTCTGGATGGATGAAACTCTCCGTGCTTCCGCTGTCGAACAGGCAGGTTGTGGCGTGGCCGTTTACTTTGATGTCCATCATGGACTTGGACAGGTGATGCGGGCGAGCTTGGTCCAGTGTGACAGAGGCTAGTGTATGGCTGAGCGAGCTGCTGTAGTCTGCGGGTGAGGCTGCGGTCGGGTCTGGAGACAAGGTGGCGGTCGAGTGTGGTGGACAAAATGGCGGTGCCCACGACGTTGCATAAAATGGTGGAGAAGATGGCCGCCCCCACAACTCACATGAGGCACTGCCGGTGTCGGTGGCCTTGATCAACGATGGCCGCCCCACGACTCACACGAGGGGATACTGGCATCTGTGGCCTTGATGAAAGATGGCCGCCCCCACAACTCGCATGAGGCACTGCTGGCGTCTGTGGCTTTCCCCCTGCAGGCCTTCGCGAAGTGGCCTTTCTTGTGGCAGTCGGAGCAGGTCGCGTTTCTTGCAGGGCAGCGCGCCCTCGGGTGTTTCGCCTGGCCACAGAAAAAGCAGCCAGCGGCCCGATCGCGGGGCTCCGATGTCGCAGCCGGTACCGGGGGTGGCGGTCCCGATTGGGTCCGGGACGCCGACGCTGAGGTAGGTCCCAGAGGCGGCGGTGCGAGGGGTATTGCGGTCGGGGTCGGGCCCGAGTCCCAGGGTTGCGCAGCACAGTACCTGGAATACGCCTCGAGGTCCCGATGGGCCACTTCCAGAGAGCGAGCGAGGGCTGCAGCTGTGTTCAGGTCGAGGTCCTTTGATTTGAGCAGTCTTTGCCGTGAGTAGTCGGACCGAAGGCCTTTCACGAAGGCATCGCGGATATTCTCTTCAGTATTTTCTGCAGCCGTTACAGCTTTAAAGTCACAGTCCCTGCCGAGTGTTTGTAGCGCCCGTAAAAATTCATCTACAGACTCTCCTGGCCGTTGTGGGCGGGATCTTAGGAGATGTCTAGCATACATAGAATTTACCGGGCTCCGGTACTGCTCTTTCAGCAGGTTGAGGGCGGCATCGTATGTAGTAAGGTCCTGGATGAGTGCAAATACTTTACGCTCACTTGGGCGGTCAGAACTCTTAGTTTGGATCTCTGAGGCACGCCGGATTCTCCCAGGTAGGATTCGAAACAGCTCAGCCAGTGTTTGAAGTCGAGGGCTGAGTTTGCTGCCTGTGGGTTTAGATCCAGGTACGGCGGTCGGAGGGCTCGCAGCCAGGCCGGCTGCTGTGGCTGTTGTAGCTGGGCGTCTGACTGGTCGTTTGGCTGCTCCGTTAAAGACATTTCAAAATTTAGCCAATAAAATTGATATACCTATCAATTCATCCAATGAAAAGCGACGAGTTAAGACAGTAACTATAGGTTTTTATTGGCCAAATAACAGAGCCCACCCTCGTGGGTGATCGGATCCAACAAGGAGGAATACCAGCCAGTCGACCACCTTTATACCTGGGCAAGTAGGTGGAGCCATGGGCGGAGTCAGCAGTGGTCAGCCCAGGTATAACAGCGTGACAAGAGGCGACCTCGTGTAGTGATACAACAGTGTAAACAGTGAGAGACCTATATGCAATAAAAAGAAAATTCTACAACATCCAAATCCCAATCAAAATCTGGCTCAAAATATTTGACAGCATAATCCTGCCCATTGCACTGTATGGTAGTGAAGTATGGGGCCTGCTAAATCACCAAAGCTACACTAAATGGGAAAAACACACAATAGAAGCCCTACATGCAGAATTCTGCCGAAGCATCCTTCGCATCCAAAGAAAAACGCCAACAAATGCATGCAGAGCCGAACTAGGCAGGTACCCACTGATAATAAACATCCAAAAACGAGCACTAAACTTCCTAAATCACCTCAAATCTAGCTCCCCAGACACCCTTCATTTCAAAGCCTTTCAGACCCAAGAGCTAAACCCAGAAAAGAGTCCCCTGAGTCAGCTGCTACTGAAACTAAGTACTCAGCCGGACCCTGACCAGCCCCAGACCAACACAGCCGTCCAAACACCAATCCGAGTGAACCAAATCATTAAACAATGCAAAGAAACCTACCTGGAACATTGGAACAAAATAACCGAAAGCCAAAGCAGATTAGAATGTTACCGGGCCCTAAAAAGAGAATATAAACTGGCAGACTACCTCACGACCATCAGAGACACAAAACAGAGACAGACCCTCACCAGGTACAGACTAAGCGACCACCAACTGGAAATTGAAAAAGGCAGATACAAGAAATCCTGGCAGCCTAGAGAGAATAGAATATGCGATCAATGTCTGGCCGGCGAGGTTGAAACAGAAATGCATTTCCTCCTAAAATGCGAAAAATTCAACACATCAAGAAACATATTATTCAACAAGCTAAGCCAAACAACCCCAGATTTCAAGGAATTGGATGACCTGTCAAAATTGAGATTAGTCCTGGGAGAAGGAGACAGACCATACCTTGGGGCCAAATATGTAACAACATGTCACAACCTGAGGACTGTTTAAAATTAAGACTGTTTAAAATTATTATTGAACGTACCAAATGAAGTACAAAGACTGTTTAAAATTAATATTGTTTAAAAGTAATATTGTATGTACCCAACAAATGTCAAATCGATTGACACCTACAGAATGTTGGAAAACTGTACCTTTTTGCTATGTAAGCTTTGGCAATATGGTTCTCTGTAAACTTTCATGCCAATAAAGCATTTGAATTGGAATTGGAATTGGAATTGGATAACCATAGTGTAACGATATAACAGTGATAACCATAGTGTAACGATAGTGAATGATAAAAGTGGTTTACCACAGGGGGAGAGAGGGAGAAAGGGGGAAGAGGGAGAGAGAAAGGGGGAGAGAGAGAAAGGGGGGAGAGAAAGAAAGGGGGAGGGAGAGAGAAAGGGGGAGGGAGAGAGAAAGGGGGAGAGAGAGAGAAAGGGGGAGAGAGAGAGAAAGGGGGAAGGGAGAGAGAGAAAGGGGGAGAGAGAGAAAGGGGGAGAGAGAGAGAATGGGGAAGAGAGAGAAAGGGGGGAGAGAGAGAGAAAGGGGGAAGGGGGAGAGAGAAAGGGGGAGAGAGAAAGAGAGTGAGAGAAAGGGGGAGAGGGGGAGAGAGAGAGACAGGGGGTGAGAGAAAGGGGGGAGAGAGAGAGAAAGGGGGGAGAGAGAGAGAAAGGGGGAAGGGAGAAGGAAAGGGGGGAGAGAGAGGAAGGGGGACAGAGAAGGGGTAGAGAGAAAGAAAGGGGGGGAGAGGGGGAGAGAGGGAGAACGGGAGAGAGAGAGAGAAAGGGGGTAGAGAGAGAGAAAGGGGGAGAGAGAAGGAAAGGGGGAGAGAGAGGGAGAGGGGAGATGGAGAGAGAAAGGAGAGAGAGAGAGAGAGAGAGAAAGGGGGAGAGAGAAATTTGGAGAGAGAATGGGGAGAGAGAAAGGGAGAGAGAAGGGGAGAGAGAGAAAGGGGGAGAGAGAAAGGGGGTAGAGAGAGAGAAAGGGGGAGAGAGAAAGAAAGGGGGAGAGAGAGAAAGGGGGAGAGAGAAAGGGTGAGAGAGAAATGGGGTAGAGAGAGAGAAAGGGGGAAGGGAGAAGGAAAGGGGGGAGAGAGATGAAGGGGGACAGAGAAGGGGGTAGAGAGAAAGAAAGGGGGGGAGAGAGAAAGGGGGGACGGGGGAGAGAGAGAGACGGGGAGAGAGAAAGGGGAGAGAAAGGGGGAGAGAGGGGGGAGAGAGAAAGGGGGGAAGAGAAAGGGGGAGAGAGAGGGGGAGAGAGAAAGGGGGTAGAGAGAGAGAAAGGGGAGAGAGAAGGAAAGGGAGAGAGAGAGGGAGAGGGGAGATGGAGAGAGAAAGGAGAGAGAGAGAGAGACAGGGGGAGAGAGAGAGAAAGGGGGAGAGAGAGAGAAAGGGGGGAGAGGGGGAGAGAGAGAGAAATGGGGGAGAGAGAGAAAGGGGGAAGGGAGAAGGAAAGGGGGGAGAGAGAGAAAGGGGAGAGGGAAAGGGGGTGAGAGAGAAAGGGGGAAGGGAGAGAGAGAAAGGCGGAGAGAGAAAGAGGAGAGAGACAGGGTAAGAGAGAGAGAAAGGGGGAGAGAGAGAGAAAGGGGGGAGAGGGGGAGAAAGGGGGATGTTAAGTCTGTGAGTTGTTCAAGTAATTAATACTCAGACTTAATCAGTAACAATAAAACAGGTCTTTACTGGTTGGAGGTAGGGACTACACTGAATACAAGATTACTGCACAGTGCTTATATACCGGTGTGTTCACCCCCGGTATTACGTCTACAGCAGCCTGAGAAAGTAGTACATCTCTTAAGGTGGAACAGGCTTAAGCTCTCTTAAGGTGGAACAGGTTACATACACAACAGGGGAGAGAGAGAGAAAGGAGGGAGATGGGGAGAGAGAGAGAAAGGGGGGAGAGAGAGAGAGAAAGGGGGAAGGGAGAAGGAAAGGGGGGAGAGAGAGAAAGGGGGAGAGAGAAAGGGGGTGTGAGAGAAAGGGAGAGTGCGAGAGAGAAAGGGGGAAGGGAGAGAGAGAAAGGCGGAGAGAGAAAGAGCAGAGAGAGACAGGGTAAGAGAGAGAGCTGGGGGAGAGAGAAAGGGGGAGAGAGAAAGGGGGAGAGGGTGAGAGAGAGAGACAGGGGGTGAGAGAAAGGGAGAGAGAGAGAGAGAAAGGGGGGAGAGAGAGAAAGGGGGAGAGAGGGGGAGAGAGAGAGAGACAGGGAGAGAGAGAAAGGGGGAGAGAGAGAGAAAGAGGGAGAGAGGGAGAAAGGGGTAAGAGGGAGAGAGAAAGGGGAGAGAGAAAGGGGAGAGACAGAGAAAGATAGGGGGAGAGATAGAAAGGGGGAGAGAGAGAAATGTGGAGCGAGAATGGGAGAGAGAGAGAAAGAGGGGGAGAGAGAGAGAGAGAAAGGGGGAAGGGAGAATCAAAGGGGGGAGAGAGAGAAAGGGGAGAGAGAAAGGGGGTGAGAGAGAAAGGGAGAGAGAGAGAGAGAAAGGGGGAAGGGAGAGAGGGAAAGGCGGAGAGAGAAAGAGACAGGGTAAGAGAGAAAGGGGTGAGAGAAAGGGGGGAGAGAGAGAGAAAGGGGGAGAGAGGAGAGAGAGAGCCAGGGGGTGAGAGAAAGGGAGAGAAAGGGGGGAGAGAGAGAAAGGGGGAGAGAGAGAGAGAAGGGGAGAGAGAGAGACAGGGGGAGCGAGAAAGGGGGATAGAGGGAGAAAGGGGGAAGAGAGAGAGAGAAAGGGGGAGAGAGAGAGAGAAGGGGAGAGAGAGAGACAGGGGGAGCGAGAAAGGGGGAGAGAGGGAGAAAGGGGGAAGAGAGAGAGAGAAAGGGGGAGAGAGAGAGAGCAAAGGGGAGAGAGAGAAAGGGGAGAACAAAAGGGGAGAGACAGAGAAAGAAAGGGGGAGAGATAGAAAGGGGGAGAGCGAGAAATGTGGAGAGAGAATGGGGGCGAGAGAGATAGGGGGGCGAGAGAGAAAGAGGGAGAGAGAAAGGGGGGAGAGAACGAGAAAGGGGAGAAAGAGAAAGGGGGAGAGAGAATGGGGGAGAGAGAGAAAGTGGGGCGAGAGAATGGGGATAAAGAGAGAAAGGGGCAGAGAGAGAGAAAGGGTGGAGAGAAAGAGAAAGGGGGAGAGAGAATGGGGGAGAGAGAGAAAGGAGGGAGAGAAAGAGAAAGGGGGAGAGAGAATGGGGGGAGAGAGAGAAAGGAGGGAGAGAAAGAGAAAGGGGGAGAGAGAATGGGGAGAGAGAGAAAGTGGGGAGAGAGAAAGGGGGGAGAGAGAGAAAGGGGGAGAGAGAAAGGGGGGGAGAAAGAGAAAGGGGGAGAGAGAATGGGGGGAGAGAGAGAAAGGGGGAGAGAAAGAGAAAGGGGGAGAGAGAATGATGGGAGAGAGAGAAAGTGGGGAGAGAGAAAGGGGGGAGAGAGAGAAAGGGGGAGAGAGAAAGGGGGGAGAGAAAGAGAAAGGGGGGGAGAGAATGGGGGAGAGAGAGAAAGGGGGAGAGAAAGAGAAAGGGGAGAGAGAATGGGGGGAGAGAGAGAAAGGGGGAGAGAGAGAAAGGAGGAAGAGAAAGGGAAAGGGGGAGAGAGAATGGGGGGAGAGAGAGAAAGGAGGGAGAGAAAGAGAAAGGGGGAGAGAGGATGGGGGAGAGAGAGAAAGGAGGGAGAGAAAGAGAAAGGGGGAGAGAGAATGGGGGGAGAGAGAGAAAGTGGGGAGAGAGAAAGGGGGGAGAGAAAGGGAGAGAGAGAAAGGAGGGAGAGAAAGAGAAAGGGGGAGAGAGAATGGGGGGAGAGAGAGAAAGTGGGGAGAGAGAAAGGGGGGAGAGAAAGGGGGAGAGAGAAAGGGGGGAGGGAAAGAGAAAGGGGGAGAGAGAATGGGGGGAGAGAGAGAAACGGGGAGAGAAAGGGGAGAGAGAATGGGGGAGAGAGAGAAAGGGGGGAGAGAGAAAGGGGGGAGAGAGAGAAAGGGGGAGAGAGAGAGAAAGTGGGGAGAGCGAGAGAGGGGGGTAGAGAGAGAGAAAAGGGTGAGAGAGAGAGAAATCAGAGAGAGAGAGAAAGGGGGAGAGAGAAAGGGGGGAGCGAGAGAAAGGGGGGTGAGAAAGAGAAAGGGGGAGAGAGAAAGTGGGGAGAGAGAAAGGGGGAGAGAGAGAAAGGGGGGAGAGAGAAAGGGGGGAGAGAGAAAGGGGGGAGAGAAAGGGGGAGAGAGAGAGGTCCCAAACCCCCCTCCTGTCACACAGCCTACCCCAGCAACTCAGTCAAAAACCAGCCCTCAGTTGATTCCTGCCCAGACTACTGCTACCCAGTCTGAAAAGCCAGCCCCTCAGGCGGTCCTGCTGACCGACTCCAATGGGAAGTTTTTGGACCCCCAGAGGATGTTCCCAGGTCAGCAAGTCCTGAAAAAACGGTGCAGCACCACAGGCCAGGCAATGAAGATCCTGAACAAAGAAACCCTTGGAAGCCCAAAATGGCTTGTGATCCACACAGGCACAAACGACCTGCACACCCTACATGAAGGCACTGCTAGAGCAGTGAGCAGGATGGCGGAGAAGGCCAGCAAGGAATTCCCCGATGCGCGGATTGTGATCTCCACTCTACTGCCCAGAGAGGACACCCTAGCCTATGTAATCCACAACATCAACAGGGAGATCGACATGGGATGTGCTGCCCTCCCCAACGTCCACCTGGCCCACCACCCAAACATCAACACAGGGGACCTCTATGACGGATTACATCTACTCAAACAGCGGGTGTGGATCTTCGCAAAAAACCTCATAAACACTGCCAAAGGACGCACCCCTCCCACCCCCTCTACCATTGGGAGCCCTAACCCAAACAGGACCACCACTGTCCCCCACCCCCCTATACAAAACCAGCAACAGAACCGTGCTATTGTACCTGACCCCAGACCCCCCTTTAGACCACAGGCAACTGTAAACCAAGAACTGAGAAAGATCATGACGATGATAAGCACCCTGATGGAAAACAGGACAGGAATGTACTAAATTATTATTATTGTTATATTACTATTATTAGGTAGCAGTATGTGCATGCCTTATGGAATTTATACTAAATTGTCATTTAGCATTGTACATCTATAGAAACTACTGTTTTCACACCCATCCCACAAAATAGGTCCATTTTGCTTTGTTTTTTGAACTATATAGATGCGTTCTTTCCACATAAGCTGCTGGAATATCCAGGGTCTCCGCTCCTCAACTTTTGGGCTGAAGAGTACAGACCCTGAATTCCTAAAATCTATAAAAGACATTGATATAATTGTGTTAACAGAAACATGGTGTCAAAAGGACGTGCCCACCCACTGTCCTCCAATGTACCATGAAATCATTGTGCCCTCAGTAAAGAACACTAAGATACGCAAGGGCAGAACCTCCGGGGGAATCTTGGTGTGGTATAAAGGAGAATTGGACAAACACATCTCACCGGTAAAACAGGGGAAATCACATGTATGGCTAAAATTAGATAAAAATATAGGAATAGCTAAAAAAGATGTCTACTTATGTGCGATCTACATACCTCCAATAGAATCGCCATATTTTGAAGAGGAGTTATTTGAAACTCTCCACATGGAAATCAGCCATTTCCAGGCCCAAGGAAAGGTGCTACTATGTGGGGACCTAAATGCAAGGACCGGATGTGAACCTGACTTCATAGACCCACAGGGCAACAACCATGTGTTTGGCCAGACCCCTTTATATGTCACACCAGCCATCACAAATCGGAACAACCTTGACTGTGAAATAAATAAAAGCGGCAGGGAGGTAGTGCAACTCTGCCGAGCCTTAGGCCTGTACATAGTTAATGGTAGGTTCAGAGGGGACTCCTTAGGGAGACTCACATATTCCTCAACTCTTGGGTCTAGTGTGGTGGATTATACAATCACTGACATGGACCCCTGCGATATCAACGCATTCACTGTCAGGCAGCAATCCCCCCTCTCAGACCATAACCAAATAAATGTGTACCTTAAACTTTCTGCCCAAACTACAGACGCAAAAAAGGAACCCAGTAAGCTCCATAAACTAAACCAGACATACAGATGGGCCCCAGACAGTGGAGATAAATTCATCACAGCACTAAATTCACCTGATCTCACAAGTAAAATATCAAAATTTAAAGAAAATCTATATGAGATCACCAGAGATGGTGTAAACATGGCCATAGATGATATTAATATGATCTTCCATGAGGCAGCTGTAAAAGCCGACCTTGTGAAACAGAAGAGGAAACGTTACAAAAGACAAAAAAATGAGAAATGGTTTGATCACGAATGCAAAAATGCCAGAAAAGACCTGAGAAAAATATCAAACCAAAAGCATCGCCAACCAAACAACCCAGACCTGCGTATTAGATACAATGAGACCCTCAAAAGATATAAACACACCATTAGGAACAAAACACAAAATTATACCCACAAAAGACTTGAAGAAATTGAAAACTCCATTAATCAAAATCAATTCTGGGATATGTGGAATAACCTGAGTACAACACAATTACAAGCATTACCAATCCAAGATGGTGACATCTGGAGAACACATTTTGAAAACCTCTACAAAGACATCCCAGTAAACGAAACAAACTCAAGTCAACATCATGTCACAGAAAAACTCCACACATTAGAAGCAACAATTAAAGACAACCAAAACCCCCTGGACTCCCCAATCACTAGGAAAGAACTGGCCACAAAAACAAAATCTCTCCACCTAAAGAAAGCCTGTGGTCCAGGCAACATCAAAAATGAAATGCTCAAGTTCAGCACTATGGAGATGCAGTGTGCTGTACTCAAGTTATTCATTCAACATCATATTACGTTCAGGCTGTTTTCCCGATATCTGGTGCCAAGGACCCATCTCTCCCATATATAAAAGTGGAAACAAATCAGACCCAAATAACTACCGTGGCATCTGTGTCAACAGTTGTCTAGGGAAGTTATTCTGCAGTATTCTAAATAGTAGATTACTGGATTTTCTTAACAAACATAATATCCTTAGAAAAAATCAAATAGGCTTTCTTCCAAATCACCGCACCACCGACCATATCTATACCCTTCACGCTCTCATTGAAAAACATATACACCAAACAAAATATGGGAAAATATTCGCTTGTTTCATTGACTTCAAGAAAGCTTTTGACTCTATTTGGCACGAAGGGCTCTATTACAAACTTCTTCAGTGTGGAATAGGGGGCAAAGTCTATGACCTTATTAAATCGATGTATCTGAAAAATAAATGCGGGGTCAAAATTGGAGACAAATGCACTGGTTTCTTCACCCAGAGAAGAGGTGTCCGGCAGGGTTGCAATTTGAGCCCGACCCTGTTCAACATATACATAAATGAGTTAGCAGACATGCTGGAGCAAAGCGAGTCACCGGGTCTCTGTCTCCTGGATGGGGAAGTGAAATCCCTGTTCTATGCGGACGACCTGGTTCTGCTGTCTCCCACAGAACAGGGATTACAGCAAAATTTAGACCTACTCGACAAATACTGCCAAAATTGGGCCCTCATCTAAAGAAAACCAACATCATGATTTTTCAAAAAAGGCCCAGATGTCAGGAAAACAAATACCAGTTTACTCTCAGTGATACCATCATAGGACACACTATGAGCTACACTTACCTTGGTCTAACCATTACAGCATCAGGGAGCTTCAGCATAGCAGTGAATGCACTAAAAGAAAAAGCCCGAAGAGCCCTATATGCAATAAAAAGAAAACTCTACAACATCCAAATTCCAATCAAAATCTGGCTCAAAATATTTGATAGTATAATCCTGCCCATTGCGCTGTATGGTAGTGAAGTATGGGGCCCACTCAATCACCATAGCTACACTAAATGGGAAAAACACACAATAGAAGCCCTACATGCAGAATTTTGCCGAAGCATTCTTCGCACCCAAAGGAAAACACCAACAAATGCATGTAGAGCCGAACTAGGCAGATGTCCACTGATAATAAACATCCAAAAACGAGCACTAAACTTTCTAAATCACCTCAAATCTAGTTCCCCAGACACCCTTCATTTTAAAGCCCTCCAGACCCAAGAGCTGAACCCAGAAATGAGTCCCCTGAGTCAGTTGTTACTGAAACTAAGTACTCCTACCCAGCCGGACCCTGACCAGTCCCAGGCCAACACTGCTCTCCAAACACCAATCCGAGTGAACCAAATCATTAAACAATGCAAAGAAACCTACCTGGAACATTGGAACAAAATAACCAAAAGCCAAAGCAGATTAGAATGCTACCGGGCCCTAAAAAGAGAATATAAACTGGCAGACTATCTCTCGACCATCAGAGACACAAAACAGAGACAGACCCTCACCAGATACAGACTAAGCGACCACCAACTGGCAATTGAAAAAGGAAGATACAAGAAATCCTGGCAACCTAAAGAAAATAGAATATGTGATCACTGTCTGGCCGGCGAGGTTGAGACAGAGGTGCACTTCCTCCTAAAATGCGAAAAATTCAACAAAACAAGAAACATATATTTTGACAAGCTCAGCCTTACAACCCCAGATTTCAAAGAATTGGATGACCTGTCAAAATTAAGAATAGTCCTGGGGGAAGGAGACAGACCATATCTTGGTGCCCAATATGTAACAACATGTCACAACCTGAGGAACAGTGAGTGACTAACGAGCACACCCATAGCATATATACTCTAAAAAATGTTTAAATCAATACCGAATGTACCCAACGACTGTTTAATTTAATACTGAATGTACCCAACGAGGGTCAACGACTGTTTAAATTAATACTGTCTGTACCCAACGAAGGTCAAAATTGTTTGACACCTACAGAATGTTGGAAACCTGTACTTTTTGTTATGTAAGCTTTGGCAATATGGTTCCCTGTAAACTTTCATGCAAATAAAGCATTTGAATTTGAATTTGAATTTGAGAAAGGGGGGAGAGAAAGAGAAAGGGGGTAGAGAGAGAGAAAAGGGTGAGAGAGAGAGAAATCGGAGAGAGAGAGAAAGGGGGAGAGAGAGAGAAAGGGGGAGAGAGAGAGAAAGGGGAGAGAGAGAGAAAGGGGGAGAGAGAGAGAAAGGGGGAGAGAGAGAGAAAGGGGGAGAGAGAGAAAGGGGGAGAGAAAGAAAGGGGGAGAGAAAGAAAGGGGGAGAGAAAGAGAAAGGGGGAGAGAGAGAGAAAGGGGGAAGGGAGAGAGAGAAAGGGGGGAGAGAGAGAAAGGGGGAGAGACAGAGAATGGGGAAGAGAGAGAAAGGGGGGAGAGAGAGAAAGGGGGGAGAGAGAGAGAAAGGGGGGAGAGAGAGAGAAAGAGGAGAGAGAGAGAAAGGGGGGAGAGGGGGAGAGAGAGAGGCAGGGGGTGAGAGAAAGGGGGGAGAGAGAAAGAGGAGAGAGAGAGAAAGGGGGGAGAGGGGGAGAGAGAGACAGGGGGTGAGGGAAAGGGGGGAGAGAGAGAGAAAGGGGGGAGAGAGAGAGAAAGGGGGAAGGAAGAAGGAAAGGGGGGAGAGAGAGGAAGGGGGACAGAGAAAGGGGGTAGAGAGAAAGAAAGGGGGGGAGAAAGGGGGGACAGGGAGAGAGAGAGAGATGGGGAGAAAGGGGAGAGAGAGAAAGGGGGAGAGGGGGAGAGAGAAAGGGGGGAAGAGAGAGAAAGGGGGAGAGAGAGGGGGAGAGAGAAAGGGGGGAAGAGAGAGAAAGGGGGAGAGAGAGAGAAAGGGTGGAGAGAGAGAAGGGGGTAGGGAGAGAGAAAGGGGGAGAGAGAGGAAAGGGGGAGAGAGGGAGAAGGGGGAAGAGGGGAGAGAGAGAAAGGGGAGAGAGAAGGGAGAGAGAAAGGGGAGAGAGAGAGAAGGGGAGAGATAGAAAGGGGAGAGAGAAAGTGGAGAGAGAATGGGGAGAGAGAGAAAGGGGGGAGAGAGAGAGAAAGGGGGAGGGAGAAGGAATGGGGGAGAGTGAATGGGGGAGAGAGGAAGGGGGGAGAGAGGGGGAGAGAAAGGGGGAGAGTGAGTTAGGGGGTGAGGGGAGTGAGTGTGTAAGGGGGTGAGTAGGGAGAGTGAGAAGGGGGTGAGTGTTTGGGGGGTTGAGGGGGTGTTGAGGGTATGGGGTGTGGGTAGGGGGTGTGAGTGATTTGGGGGTGAGTGTGATTGGGGTTGGTGGTGTGGGGGTGTGTGTGGTTGGGGTATGTGTTTGGGGGGGTTGTGTTGTTTGGGGGGTGTGTGTTTGGGGGTATGGTAGTGTGTGTGTTGGGTGTTGGGGTGTGTGTTGTTTGGGGGTGTGTGTTGGGTTGGTGTGTTTGGGGAGTAGTGGGGTTGTGTTTGGGGGGTTGTGTGTGTGTTGGGGGGTTGTGTTTGGGGTGTGTGTTGTTGGGGGTGGTGTGTGTTTGGGGGGTGTGTGTTGTTTGGTGTGGGTTTTGGGGTTGGGGGTGTGTGTTGGGGTGTGTGTGAGTAGGGGGGTGTGTGTTTGGTTGTTTGGGGGTGGATGTGTTTTGGGTGTGTTTGGGGTGTGTGTGTTTGGTGTGTGTGTTGGTGTGTTGTTTGGGTTGTGTTTGTTTGGGGGGTGTTGTGGGTTTTGGTTGTTGGGGGGTGTGGTTGTTTGGGGTGGTTGGTGTTGTGTTGGTGGTGTTGGTGTGTTTGGGTGTTGTTTGGGGGGTTGTGTTGTTAGGGGTGGTTGTTTGGTGTGTGGTTTGGGGTTGTGTGGTTGGGGGTGTGTTGTTTGGGGGTGTGTGTGTTTGTGTTTGGTTGGGGGTGTGTTGTGTTTTGGGGGTGTGTGTGTTTGGGGTGTGTGTGTTGGGGGTTGTGTTGGTGGGTTGGTTGGGGGTTGTGTGAGTTTGGGTGTGTGTTTGGGTGTGTGTTTTGGGGGTGTGTGTTTGGTGGTTTGGTTTGGTTTTGTTTGTTGGTGTTTGGGGGTTTGTGTTTGGTTGTGTTTGGGAGTGTTGGGTTGTTTTGGTGGTTTGTTTGTTTGGTTTTGGGGGTGTTTGGTTGTGTTGGGGTTGTTTGGGGTTTGGTGTGGGGGTGGTAATTTTGGGGGAGAGAGAGATTAGGGATGATTAGTGGTTGGGTGGAGTGAGAGTATGGGGAGGAGTATTGGGAGAGTGAGGGAGAGGGGGAGAGAAGAGAAAGGGGGAGAGAGAGAAAGGGGAGGAGAGAAGAGGGGAGAGAGAGAGAAAGGGGAGAGAGAGAAAAGGGGAGAGGGAGAGAGAAAGGGGGAGAGAGAGAAATGGGGGAGAGAGAGAAAGAGGGGAGAGGAGAGAGAATAGGGGGAGAGAGAGAGAAAGGGGGAGAG
>NC_141003.1:3209670-3243736 GCF_052327205.1 Somniosus microcephalus | reverse complement strand
GATACAGTAATATTGAGAGAGGAACACGCTCACAGATACAGTAATATTCAGAGAGAGGAACCTGCTCACAGATACAGTAACATTCAGAGAGAGGAACCTGCTCACAGATACAGTAATATTCAGAGAGAGGAACCTGCTCACAGATACAGTAATATTCAGAGAGAGGAACCTGATCACAGATACAGTAATATTCAGAGAGAGGAACCTGCTCACAGATACAGTAATATTCAGAGAGAGGAACCTGCTCACAGATACAGTAATATTCAGAGAGCAACCTGCTCACAGATACAGTAATATTCAGAGAGAGGAATCTGCTCACAGATGCAGTAATATTCAGAGAGAGGAACCTGCTCACAGATACAGTAATATTCAGAGAGAGGAACCTGCTCACAGATACAGTAATATTCAGAGAGAGGAACCCACTCACAGATACAGTAATATTCAGAGAGAGGAACCTGCTCACAGATACAGTAATATTCAGAGAGAGGAACCTGCTCACAGATACAGTAATATTCAGAGAGAGGAACCTGCTCACAGATACAGTAATATTCAGAGAGAGGAACCTGCTCACAGATACAGTAATATTCAGAGAGAGGAACCTGCTCACAGATACAGTAATATTCAGAGTGAGGAACCTGCTCACAGATACAGTAATATTCAGAGAGAGGAATCTGCTCACAGATGCAGTAATATTCAGAGAGAGGAACCTGCTCACAGATACAGTAATATTCAGAGAGAGGAACCTGCTCACAGATACAGTAATATTCAGAGAGAGGAACCCGCTCACAGATACAGTAATATTCAGAGAGAGGAACCTGCTCACAGATACAGTAATATTCAGAGAGAGGAACCTGCTCACAGATACAGTAATATTCAGAGAGAGGAACCTGCTCACAGATACAGTAATATTCAGAGAGAGGAAACACGCTCACAGATACAGTAATATTCAGAGAGAGGAACCTGCTCACAGATACAGTAATATTCAGAGAGAGGAACCTGCTCACAGATACAGTAATATTCAGAGAGAGGAACCTGCTCACAGATACAGTAATATTCAGAGAGAGGAACCTGCTCACAGATACAGTAATATTCAGAGAGGGGAACTCGCTCACAGATACAGTAATATTCAGAGCGAGGAACCCGCTCACAGATACAGTAATATTCAGAGAGTGGAACCTGCTCACAGATACAGTAATATTCAGAGAGAGGAACCTGCTCACAGGTACAGTAATATTCAGAGAGAGGAACCTGCTCACAGATACAGTAATATTCAGAGAGAGGAACCTGCTCACAGATACAGTAATATTCAGAGAGAGGAACCTGCTCACAGATACAGTAATATTCAGAGAAAGGAACCTGCTCACAGATACAGTAATATTCAGAGAGAGGAACCTGCTCACAGATACGGTAATATTCAGAGAGAGGAACCTGCTCACAGATACAGTAATATTCAGAGAGAGGAACCTGCTCACAGATACAGTAATATTCAGAGAGGAACCTGCTCACAGATACAGTAATATTCAGAGAGAGGAACCTGCTCACAGATACAGTAATATTCAGAGAGAGGAACCTGCTCACAGATACAGTAATATTCAGAGAGAGGAACCTGCTCACAGATACAGTAATATTCAGAGAGCGGAACCTGCTCACAGATACAGTAATATTCAGAGAGAGGAACCTGCCCACAGATACAGTAATATTCAGAGAGTGGAACCTGCTCACAGATACTGTAATATTCAGAGAGCGGAAACTGCTCACAGATACAGTAATATTCAGAGAGAGCAACCTGCTCACAGGTACAGTAATATTCAGAGAGGAAACTGCTCACAGATACAGTAATATTCAGAGAGGAAACTGCTCACAGATACAGTAATATTCAGAGAGAGGAACCTGCTCACAGATACAGTAATATTCAGAGAGGGGAACCTGCTCACAGATACAGTAATATTCAGAGAGAGGAACCTGCTCACAGATAAAGTAATATTCAGAGAGAGGAACCTGCTCACAGATACAGTAATATTCAGAGAGGGGAACTCGCTCACAGATACAGTAATATTCAGAGCGAGGAACCCGCTCACAGATACAGTAATATTCAGAGAGTGGAACCTGCTCAAAGATACAGTAATATTCAGAGAGAGGAACCTGCTCACAGGTACAGTAATATTCAGAGAGAGGAACCTGCTCACAGATACAGTAATATTCAGAGAGAGGAACCTGCTCACAGATACAGTAATATACAGAGAGAGGAACCTGCTCACAGATACAGTAATATTCAGAGAAAGGAACCTGCTCACAGATACAGTAATATTCAGAGAGAGGAACCTGCTCACAGATACAGTAATATTCAGAGAGAGGAATCTGCTCACAGATGCAGTAATATTCAGAGAGAGGAACCTGCTCACAGATACAGTAATATTCAGAGAGAGGAACCTGCTCACAGATACAGTAATATTCAGAGAGAGGAACCCGCTCACAGATACAGTAATATTCAGAGAGAGGAACCTGCTCACAGATACAGTAATATTCAGAGAGAGGAACCTGCTCACAGATACAGTAATATTCAGAGAGAGGAACCTGCTCACAGATACAGTAATATTCAGAGAGAGGAACCTGCTCACAGATGCCGTAATATTCAGAGAGGAACCTGCTCACAGATACAGTAATATTCAGAGAGAGGAAACACGCTCACAGATACAGTAATATTCAGAGAGAGGAACCTGCTCACAGATACAGTAATATTCAGAGAGAGGAAACACGCTCACAGATACAGTAATATTCAGAGAGGAACCTGCTCACAGATACAGTAATATTCAGAGAGAGGAACCTGCTCACAGATACAGTAATATTCAGAGAGAGGAAACACGCTCACAGATACAGTAATATTCAGAGAGGAACCTGCTCACAGATACAGTAATATTCAGAGAGGAACCTGCTCACAGATACAGTAATATTCAGAGAGAGGAACCTGCTCACAGATACAGTAATATTCAGAGAGAGGAACCTGCTCACAGATACAGTAATATTCAGAGAGAGGAACCTGCTCACAGATACAGTAATATTCAGAGAGAGGAAACACGCTCACAGATACAGTAATATTCAGAGAGAGGAACCTGCTCACAGATACAGTAATATTCAGAGAGAAGAACCTGCTCACAGATACAGTAATATTCAGAGAGAGGAACCAGCTCACAGATACAGTAATATTCAGAGAGAGGAACCTGCTCACAGATACAGTAATATTCAGAGAGAGGAACCTGCTCACAGATACAGTAATATTCAGAGAGAGGAACCTGCTCACAGATACAGTAATATTCAGAGAGAAGAACCTGCTCACAGATACAGTAATATTCAGAGAGAGGAACCTGCTCACAGATACAGTAATATTCAGAGAGGGGAACTCGCTCACAGATACAGTAATATTCAGAGAGAGGAACCTGCTCACAGATACAGTAATATTCAGAGAGAGGAACCTGCTCACAGATACAGTAATATTCAGAGAGAAGAACCTGCTCACAGATACAGTAATATTCAGAGAGAGGAACCTGCTCACAGATACAGTAATATTCAGAGAGGAACCTGCTCACAGATACAGTAATATTCAGAGAGAGGAACCTGCTCACAGATACAGTAATATTCAGAGAGAGGAAACACGCTCACAGATACAGTAATATTCAGAGAGGAACCTGCTCACAGATACAGTAATATTCAGAGAGAGGAACCTGCTCACAGATACGGTAATATTCAGAGAGAGGAACCTGCTCACAGATACAGTAATATTCAGAGAGAGGAACCCGCTCACAGATACAGTAATATTCAGAGAGAGGAACCTGCTCACAGATACAGTAATATTCAGAGAGAGGAAACACGCTCACAGATACAGTAATATTCAGAGAGAGGAACCTGCTCACAGATACAGTAATATTCAGAGAGGAACCTGCTCACAGATACAGTAATATTCAGAGAGAGGAACCTGCTCACAGGTACAGTAATATTCAGAGAGAGGAACCTGCTCACAGATACAGTAATATTCAGAGAGAGGAACCTGCTCACAGATACAGTAATATTCAGAGAGAGGAACCTGCTCACAGATACAGTAATATTCAGAGAGAGGAACCTGCTCACAGATACAGTAATATACAGAGAGAGGAACCTGCTCACAGATACAGTAATATTCAGAGAGGAACCTGCTCACAGATACAGTAATATTCAGAGAGAGGAACCTGCTCACAGATACAGTAATATTCAGAGAGGAACCTGCTCACAGATACAGTAATATTCAGAGAGAGGAACCTGCTCACAGATACAGTAATATTCAGAGAGAGGAACCTGCTCACAGATACAGTAATATTCAGAGAGAGGAACCTGCTCACAGATACAGTAATATTCAGAGAGAGGAACCTGCTCACAGATACAGTAATATTCAGAGAGGAACCTGCTCACAGATACAGTAATATTCAGAGAGAGGAACCTGCTCACAGATACAGTAATATTCAGAGAGGAACCTGCTCACAGATACAGTAATATTCAGAGAGAGGAACCTGCTCACAGATACAGTAATATTCAGAGAGAGGAACCTGCTCACAGATACAGTAATGGAACCTGCTCACAGATACAGTAATATTCAGAGAGAGGAACCTGCTCACAGATACAGTAATATTCAGAGAGAGGAACCTGCTCACAGATACAGTAATATTCAGAGAGAGGAACCTGCTCACAGATACAGTAATATTCAGAGAGAGGAACCTGCTCACAGATACAGTAATATTCAGAGAGAGGAACCTGCTCACAGATACAGTAATATTCAGAGAGGAACCTGCTCACAGATACAGTAATATTCAGAGAGATGAACCTGCTCACAGATACAGTAATATTCAGAGAGAGGAACCTGCTCACAGATACAGTAATATTCAGAGAGAGGAACCTACTCACAGATACAGTAATATTCCGAGCGAGGAACCTACTCACAGAGACAGTAATATTCCGAGAGAGGAACCTGCTCACAGATACAGTAATATTCCGAGAGAGGAACCTGCTCACAGATACAGTAATATCCAGAGAGGGAACCTGCTCACAGATACAGTAATATTCAGAGAGAGGAACCTGCTCACAGATACAGTAATATTCAGAGAGAGGAACCTGCTCACAGATACAGTAATATTCAGAGAGAGGAACCCGCTCACAGATACAGTAATATTCAGAGAGAGGAACCTGCTCACAGATACAGTAATATTCAGAGAGAGGAACCTGCTCACAGATACAGTAATATTGAGAGAGGAACACGCTCACAGATACAGTAATATTCAGAGAGAGGAACCTGCTCACAGATACAGTAACATTCAGAGAGAGGAACCTGCTCACAGATACAGTAATATTCAGAGAGAGGAACCTGCTCACAGATACAGTAATATTCAGAGAGAGGAACCTGATCACAGATACAGTAATATTCAGAGAGAGGAACCTGCTCACAGATACAGTAATATTCAGAGAGAGGAACCTGCTCACAGATACAGTAATATTCAGAGAGCAACCTGCTCACAGATACAGTAATATTCAGAGAGAGGAATCTGCTCACAGATGCAGTAATATTCAGAGAGAGGAACCTGCTCACAGATACAGTAATATTCAGAGAGAGGAACCTGCTCACAGATACAGTAATATTCAGAGAGAGGAACCCACTCACAGATACAGTAATATTCAGAGAGAGGAACCTGCTCACAGATACAGTAATATTCAGAGAGAGGAACCTGCTCACAGATACAGTAATATTCAGAGAGAGGAACCTGCTCACAGATACAGTAATATTCAGAGAGAGGAACCTGCTCACAGATACAGTAATATTCAGAGAGAGGAACCTGCTCACAGATACAGTAATATTCAGAGTGAGGAACCTGCTCACAGATACAGTAATATTCAGAGAGAGGAATCTGCTCACAGATGCAGTAATATTCAGAGAGAGGAACCTGCTCACAGATACAGTAATATTCAGAGAGAGGAACCTGCTCACAGATACAGTAATATTCAGAGAGAGGAACCCGCTCACAGATACAGTAATATTCAGAGAGAGGAACCTGCTCACAGATACAGTAATATTCAGAGAGAGGAACCTGCTCACAGATACAGTAATATTCAGAGAGAGGAACCTGCTCACAGATACAGTAATATTCAGAGAGAGGAAACACGCTCACAGATACAGTAATATTCAGAGAGAGGAACCTGCTCACAGATACAGTAATATTCAGAGAGAGGAACCTGCTCACAGATACAGTAATATTCAGAGAGAGGAACCTGCTCACAGATACAGTAATATTCAGAGAGAGGAACCTGCTCACAGATACAGTAATATTCAGAGAGGGGAACTCGCTCACAGATACAGTAATATTCAGAGCGAGGAACCCGCTCACAGATACAGTAATATTCAGAGAGTGGAACCTGCTCACAGATACAGTAATATTCAGAGAGAGGAACCTGCTCACAGGTACAGTAATATTCAGAGAGAGGAACCTGCTCACAGATACAGTAATATTCAGAGAGAGGAACCTGCTCACAGATACAGTAATATTCAGAGAGAGGAACCTGCTCACAGATACAGTAATATTCAGAGAAAGGAACCTGCTCACAGATACAGTAATATTCAGAGAGAGGAACCTGCTCACAGATACGGTAATATTCAGAGAGAGGAACCTGCTCACAGATACAGTAATATTCAGAGAGAGGAACCTGCTCACAGATACAGTAATATTCAGAGAGGAACCTGCTCACAGATACAGTAATATTCAGAGAGAGGAACCTGCTCACAGATACAGTAATATTCAGAGAGAGGAACCTGCTCACAGATACAGTAATATTCAGAGAGAGGAACCTGCTCACAGATACAGTAATATTCAGAGAGCGGAACCTGCTCACAGATACAGTAATATTCAGAGAGAGGAACCTGCCCACAGATACAGTAATATTCAGAGAGTGGAACCTGCTCACAGATACTGTAATATTCAGAGAGCGGAAACTGCTCACAGATACAGTAATATTCAGAGAGAGCAACCTGCTCACAGGTACAGTAATATTCAGAGAGGAAACTGCTCACAGATACAGTAATATTCAGAGAGGAAACTGCTCACAGATACAGTAATATTCAGAGAGAGGAACCTGCTCACAGATACAGTAATATTCAGAGAGGGGAACCTGCTCACAGATACAGTAATATTCAGAGAGAGGAACCTGCTCACAGATAAAGTAATATTCAGAGAGAGGAACCTGCTCACAGATACAGTAATATTCAGAGAGGGGAACTCGCTCACAGATACAGTAATATTCAGAGCGAGGAACCCGCTCACAGATACAGTAATATTCAGAGAGTGGAACCTGCTCAAAGATACAGTAATATTCAGAGAGAGGAACCTGCTCACAGGTACAGTAATATTCAGAGAGAGGAACCTGCTCACAGATACAGTAATATTCAGAGAGAGGAACCTGCTCACAGATACAGTAATATACAGAGAGAGGAACCTGCTCACAGATACAGTAATATTCAGAGAAAGGAACCTGCTCACAGATACAGTAATATTCAGAGAGAGGAACCTGCTCACAGATACGGTAATATTCAGAGAGAGGAACCTGCTCACAGATACAGTAATATTCAGAGAGAGGAACCTGCTCACAGATACAGTAATATTCAGAGAGGAACCTGCTCACAGATACAGTAATATTCAGAGAGAGGAACCTGCTCACAGATACAGTAATATTCAGAGAGAGGAACCTGCTCACAGATACAGTAATATTCAGAGAGAGGAACCTGCTCACAGATACAGTAATATTCAGAGAGAGGAACCTGCTCACAGATACAGTAATATTCAGAGAGAGGAACCTGCTCACAGATAGAGTAATATTCAGAGAGCGGAAACTGCTCACAGATACAGTAATATTCAGAGAGAGGAACCTGCTCACAGATACAGTAATATTCAGAGAGAGGAACCTGCTCACAGATACGGTAATATTCAGAGAGAGGAACCTGCTCACAGATACAGTAATATTCAGAGAGAGGAACCTGCTCACAGATACAGTAATATTCAGAGAGGAACCTGCTCACAGATACAGTAATATTCAGAGAGAGGAACCTGCTCACAGATACAGTAATATTCAGAGAGAGGAACCTGCTCACAGATACAGTAATATTCAGAGAGAGGAACCTGCTCACAGATACAGTAATATTCAGAGAGCGGAACCTGCTCACAGATACAGTAATATTCAGAGAGAGGAACCTGCTCACAGATACAGTAATATTCAGAGAGAGGAACCTGCTCACAGATACAGTAATATTCAGAGAGCGGAAACTGCTCACAGATACAGTAATATTCAGAGAGAGGAACCTGCTCACAGATACAGTAATATTCAGAGAGAGGAACCTGCTCACAGATACAGTAATATTCAGAGAGAGGAACCTGCTCACAGATACAGTAATATTCAGAGAGAGGAACCTGCTCACAGATACAGTAATATTCAGAGAGAGGAACCTGCTCACAGATACAGTAATATTCAGAGAGCGGAACCTGCTCACAGATACAGTAATATTCAGAGAGAGGAACCTGCTCACAGATACAGTAATATTCAGAGAGAGGAACCTGCTCACAGATACAGTAATATTCAGACAGAGGAACCTGCTCACAGATACAGTAATATTCAGAGAGGAACCTGCTCACAGATACAGTAATATTCAGAGAGAGGAACCTGCTCACAGATACAGTAATATTCAGAGAGAGGAACCTGCTCACAGATACAGTAATATTCAGAGAGAGGAACCTGCTCACAGATACAGTAATATTCAGAGAGAGGAACCTGCTCACAGATACAGTAATATTCAGAGAGAGGAACCTGCTCACAGATACAGTAATATTCAGAGAGAGGAACCTGCTCACAGATACAGTAATATTCAGAGAGAGGAAACTGCTCACAGATACAGTAATATTCAGAGAGACGAACCTGCTCACAGATACAGTAATATTCAGAGAGAGGAACCTGCTCACAGATACAGTAATATTCAGAGAGAGGAACCCACTCACAGATACAGTAACAGTCAGAGAGAGGAACCTGCTCACAGATACAGTAATATTCAGAGAGAGGAACCTGCTCACAGATACAGTAATATTCAGAGAGAGGAACCTGCTCACAGATACAGTAATATTCAGAGAGAGGAACCTGCTCACAGATACAGTAATATTCAGAGAGAGGAACCTGCTCACAGATACAGTAATATTCAGAGAGGGGAACCTGCTCACAGATACAGTAATATTCAGAGAGAGGAACCTGCTCACAGATACAGTAATATTCAGAGAGAGGAAACACGCTCACAGATACAGTAATATTCAGAGAGAGGAACCTGCTCACAGATACAGTAATATTCAGAGAGAGGAACCTGCTCACAGATACAGTAATATTCAGAGAGAGGAACCTGCTCACAGATACAGTAATATTCAGAGAGAGGAACCTGCTCACAGGTACAGTAATATTCAGAGAGAGGAACCTGCTCACAGATACAGTAATATTCAGAGAGAGGAACCTGCTCACAGATACAGTAATATTCAGAGAGGAAACTGCTCACAGATACAGTAATATTCAGAGAGAGGAACCTGCTCACAGATACAGTAATATTCAGAGAGAGGAACCTGCTCACAGATACAGTAATATTCAGAGAGGAAACTGCTCACAGATACAGTAATATTCAGAGAGAGGAACCTGCTCACAGATACAGTAATATTCAGAGAGGGGAACCTGCTCACAGATACAGTAATATTCAGAGAGAGGAACCTGCTCACAGATACAGTAATATTCAGAGAGAGGAACCTGCTCACAGATACAGTAATATTCAGAGAGAGGAACCTGCTCACAGATACAGTAATATTCAGAGAGAGGAACCTGCTCACAGATACAGTAATATTCAGAGAGAGGAACCTGCTCACAGATACAGTAATATTCAGAGAGGAAACTGCTCACAGATACAGCAATATTCAGAGAGAGGAACCTGCTCACAGATACAGTAATATTCAGAGAGGGGAACTCGCTCACAGATACAGTAATATTCGGAGAGAGGAACCTGCTCACAGATACAGTAATATTCAGAGAGGGGAACTCGCTCACAGATACAGTAATATTCAGAGAGAGGAACCCGCTCACAGATACAGTAATATTCAGAGAGCGGAACCTGCTCACAGATACAGTAATATTCAGAGAGGGGAACTCGCTCACAGATACAGTAATATTCAGAGAGAGGAACCTGCTCACAGATACAGTAATATTCAGAGAGAGGAACCTGCTCACAGGTACAGTAATATTCAGAGAGGAAACTGCTCACAGATACAGTAATATTCAGAGAGGAAACTGCTCACAGATACAGTAATATTCAGAGAGAGGAACCTGCTCACAGATACAGTAATATTCAGAGAGGGGAACCTGCTCACAGATACAGTAATATTCAGAGAGAGGAACCTGCTCACAGATACAGTAATATTCAGAGAGGGGAACCTGCTCACAGATACAGTAATATTCAGAGAGAGGAACTCGCTCACAGATACAGTAATATTCAGAGCGAGGAACCCGCTCACAGATACAGTAATATTCAGAGAGAGGAACCTGCTCACAGATACAGTAATATTCAGAGAGAGGAACCTGCTCACAGATACAGTAATATTCAGAGAGAGGAACCTGCTCACAGATACAGTAATATTCAGAGAGAGGAACCTGCTCACAGATACAGTAATATTCAGAGAGAGGAAACTGCTCACAGATGCAGTAATATTCAGAGAGAGGAACCTGCTCACAGATACAGTAATATTCAGAGAGAGGAACCTGCTCACAGATACAGTAATATTCAGAGAGAGGAACCTGCTCACAGATACAGTAATATTCAGAGAGAGGAACCTGCTCACAGGTACAGTAATATTCAGAGAGAGGAACCTGCTCACAGATACAGTAATATTCAGAGAGAGGAACCTGCTCACAGATACAGTAATATTCAGACAGGAACCTGCTCACAGATACAGTAATATTCAGAGAGAGGAACCTGCTCACAGATACAGTAATATTCAGAGAGAGGAACCTGCTCACAGATACAGTAACAGTCAGAGAGAGGAACCTGCTCACAGATACAGTAATATTCAGAGAGAGGAACCTGCTCACAGATACAGTAATATTCAGAGAGAGGAACCTGCTCACAGATACAGTAATATTCAGAGAGAGGAACCTGCTCACAGATACAGTAATATTCAGAGAGAGGAACCTGCTCACAGATACAGCACTCACCTCTCGAGACACTTCCACTGAAGAAAGCGATTGAAGTAGGGGCTGTCGACGTAATCGGCGAAAGGAGCCACGCTGAGAAAATCATGAACCAGTCTGTGGGAGAGAAAGCGAGGAAGCTGAGAGAGCTCGGGAGAGATACGGAGCACGCCACGGACACGGGGGACACGGGCTCTCCGGACACATCGGATTCATGGACTCACCGGACACACTCAGGCCCCATCGCCCCACTCAATCCTCCAAACTCCATTCCCTCGCCACTGACTCAATCCCTCTCGCTGGCGACTGTCTGAGGCGAAGCCAGACTCTTCGCAACCTTGGTGTTGTGTGTGACCCTGAAATGTGCCTCCGGCCACATATCCGCTCTCTCACTAAGACCGCCTATTTCCACCTCAGGAACATTGCCTGACTCCGCCCCGCCTCAGCTCATCTGCTGCTGAAACCCTCATCCCTGCCTTTGTTAGCTCTAGACTCGACTATTCCAACTCTCTCCTGGCCGGCCTCCCATTTTCCACCCTCCGTAAACTTCAGCTCATCCAAAACTCTTCACGTGCACTAACTCGCACTATGTCCCGTTCACCCATCACCCCTGTGCTCGCTGACCTACACTGGCTCCCGGTTAAGCAATGCCTCGATTTCAAAATTCTCATCCTTGTTTTCAAATCCCTCCGTGGCCTCGCCCCTTCCTATCACTGTAACCCCCTCCAGCCCCACAACCCTCCTGGTTCCTCTAATTCTGGCCTCTTGAGCATCCCTGATTTTAATCGCTCCACCACTGGTGGCCGTGCCTTCAGCTGCCTGGGCCCCAAGCTCTGGAATTCCCTCCCTAAACCTCTGCGCCTCTCTTCCTCCTTAAAACCGACCTCTTTGACCAAGCTTTTGGTCATCTGTCCTGATATCTCCTTATGTCGATAACCAGAGAGCACAGATTTAAGGTGATTGGCAAAGGAAACAGAGGCGACTTGAGGAAAAACCTTTTTATGCAAGGAGTGGTTAGGATTTGGAGCGCACTGCCAGATTCAATAGTAGCCTTCAAAAGGGAATTGGATAAATACTGGATGGACAAAAGATTGCAGGAGTTTGGGGAAAGAGCGGGGGAGTGAGACTCACTGGGTTGCTCTTCGAAAGAGTTGGCACAGACTCAATGGGCCGAATGGCCTCCTTCTGTGCTGTATCATTCGATGATTTGACGTGGCCCGGTGTCAAAGTTTGTTTGATAACGCTCCTGTGAAGTGCCTTGGGATATTTTAAGGTGTTAACAGCGCTACATAAATGCAAGTTGTTTAATTGATGGGAACAATAAAAGCAGCTCCAATAGTCCTGAACAACTGCAAACATTGCTGTGAGCTTCGAACAGTACATGAGCTGAGGCACAGCTTCCCTCGGCCACACTCACCTCTGACACTCCTTGAACAGCTCCTTGGAGGCTCCATTCCCCAGCTCTTCTGAACAATGCCTCCTCAGCTCGATTGGCACCTCCGAGATATAATCAGGAGACTGAAGAGCAAAAAACAAGGTCAGCACCAGAGAAGCTTTGTTTCAACAAAACTCCATCCCCTTGGCCATGAAAATGTCAGCCTTTGCAGAGATAAAGAGCATCAGGCATCAATCGCAGTGTCGCCCTGTGTGCTGGAGGCCGCCAACATTTCACACAACCTAGCCGCACCGTTTGGATCATCTGCATTTTCAAGGAGGCTTTGACCATTTTTCGCACAGGGGAAGGAATGGAGGTGGTGGAATACCTTGGGATTTAGGAACTTGTCCACCAGGCACTGACCACAGTCCTTTCGCTGTTCATCTGGAGCCACCTCGTAGTCTGCCTAAGGAGAAAGCGCAGACACACAGTTATCGCTCCGAGTCTAGTACTTAGACAGACAGGGATCGCATAAATGCAAACTCATCGCTGAGATTGGCACGAGATTTGCATGTCCACAGAAAGAGATCGGAAACTAACATTTATGTAGTAACTTTAACGTAGGAAATCCCAAGGAGCTTCACAAAGGTGGAACCAGACAAAATGGACATTAAGCCAAAGGGGATATTAGGAGGGATGCCTAAAGCTTGGTCAAAGAGGAAGGTTTCAAGGAGTGCCTTAATCGAAGAGAGAGAGGGAGAAAGGCGGAGAGGTTTAGGGAGGGAATTCCAGAGCTTAGGGCCTCGGCAGCTGAAGGCACGGCCGCCAATGGTGGAGCGATTAAAATCAGGGATGCTGAGGAGGCCGGAATTAGAGGAGCGCAGATATCTCGGGGTGGGGGGGGAGGTTGTGGGGCTGGAGGGGGTTACTGAGATAGGAAGGGGCGAGGCCATGGAGGGATTTGAAAACAACGATGTGACATTAAAAGTTGAGCCGTTGCTTAACCAGGAGCCAATGTAGGTCAGCGAGCACAGGGGTGATGGCTGATCGGGATTGGTGAGAGTTAGGACACGGGCAGCGAGCACAGGGGTGATGGGTGATCGGGATTGGTGAGAGTTAGGACACGGGCAGCGAGCACAGGGGTGATGGCTAATCAGGATTGGTGAGAGTTAGGACACGGGCAGCGAGCACAGGGGTGATGGGTGATCGGGATTGGTGAGAGTTAGGACACGGGCAGCGAGCACAGGGGTGATGGGTGATCGGGATTGGTGAGAGTTAGGACACGGGCAGCGAGCACAGGGGTGATGGGTGATCGGGATTGGTGAGAGTTAGGACACGGGCAGCGAGCACAGGGGTGATGGGTGATCGGGATTGGTGAGAGTTAGGACACGGGCAGCGAGCACAGGGGTGATGGCTAATCGGGATTGGTGAGAGTTAGGACACGGGCAGCGAGCACAGGGGTGATGGCTAATCGGGATTGGTGAGAGTTAGGACACGGGCAGCGAGCACAGGGGTGATGGGTGATCGGGATTGGTGAGAGTTAGGACACGGGCAGCGAGCACAGGGGTGATGGCTAATCGGGATTGGTGAGAGTTAGGACACGGGCAGCCGAGTTTTGGATGATCTGAGAGTGGAGGGTGGGAGTTCGGCGAGGAGAGCATTGGAAAACTCAAGCCCGGAGGTGAGAAAGGTATGGATGAAGGTTTCAGCAGCAGATGAGCAGGAAACGCTAGGAGCAGCGCAGGGCAGGGGTAGGTGCAGGAAACCCTAGTGGCAGGGGCATGCACCAATGCTGCTCAATTCAGCACAGAACAGAAACTATAGAGGGAGTGGGATCAGTGTGGGATTGATACAGGGCTACGGGGAGAGAGCGGGGCAGTGGGATTAGTGTGGGATTGATACAGGGCTATGGGGAGAGAGCGAGGCATTGGGATTAGTGTGGGATTGATACAGGGCTATGGGGAGAGAGCGGGGCAGTGGGATTAGTTTGGGGATTGATACAGGGCTATGGGGAGAGAGCGGGGCAGTGGGATTAGTGTGGGATTGATACAGGGCTATGGGGAGAGAGCGGGGCAGTGGGATTCGTTTGGGGATTGATACAGGGCTACGGGGGGAGAGCGAGGCAGTGGGGTTAGTTTGGGGATTGATACAGGGCTATGGGGAGAGAGCGGGGCAGTGGGATTCGTTTGGGATTGATACAGGGTGTGGTAAACCACTGTTGTTAGTATTGTTGTTCACTGTTGTTCACTCTTGCACATTGTTGTACTTGTCTGTGCATGCCTCAGCTGACTCCGCCCCTGGCTCCACCCTCATGGCCGGGTATAAAGGTGACTGCTCGGCAGCTCCCTGCCCTTTTGGATACCAGGCAACCACGAGAGGCATGCTCTGTTCTTTGGTAATAAAAGCCTGTTTGTTACTCTCTCTCAACTTCCAGTCTTTTGTAGTAATTGATAGCGCATCAATTTTATTACCAAAGTTAAATGTTGGCTCCGAATGCTGATCAACCGATGGCGCAAAACGCTGAGCAGCAGGCGCTGCTGCGAGCCCTCAGACCAACATGCCTGGACCTAGACCCCCAAGAAGCAGGTTCATCGACTAAATTTGCACAATGGCTGCGTTGCTTTGAGGCGTATCTGGAAGCCTCAACCGTGACTCTCGAAGAAAATAAACTGAAAATCCTGGCCTCGAAGGTGAGCCACCAAGTCTATACTTTAATCCAAGATGCGACGACCTACGCGGCGGCTATCGACCTACTGAAAGGGCAGTATGCACGCCCGGTTAACACGGTCTATGCCAAGCACCTTTTAAGATCTCGCAGACAGCAGCCCGGGGAATCGGTGGAGGCCTTCCTACGGGCACTGCGGGTACTCGGACGCGGCTGCGACTGCAAGGAAGTATCAGCCGCGGCACATGCGGAGGGACTGATACGAGACGCTTTCATTGCGGGTCTAAGGTCCGACTACTCCCGGCAGAGGCTGCTGGAGAAGGGTGAAATAGACCTGACAAAGGCAGTGTCCCTCGCGCTCTCGCTCGACGCGGCCCACAGAAATATGGACGCTTTCTCCCCTAATCGCCCCGCGCCGTGGACGCCGCAATCTTGGGCCATGGGACCGCCACCTCCGACTGCTGCAGCGATGTCCAAGGCACAAAAATGCTACCTGCTCCGGCTGCGGGAAGAAAGGTCACTACGTTAGCGCCTGCAAAGGGAAGACCGCTAACGCCAGCAGCGCCGCGTGCAAACCGTGGGCGCAGCCATCTTGGGCTCCCCCAGCCGCGTGGGGATCGGGACTGTGGGCGCCGCCATTTTGTCCGCCATCTTACACGCCTCCGACTTCGGTTACGGGGGACCCGGACTCCACCACCGCCTCATCGGACGACCGCAGCGACGCGCTTGAACATACGCTAGCTTCCGTGACGCTGGATCAATCTCTCCCGCATCAACTGTCCAGGTCCATGATGGACATTACGGTAAACAGCCGCGCCACTACCTGCCTTTTTGACAGCGGGAGCAGGGAGAGTGTTATACTCCCCGACACGGTGCGCAGTTACTCTCTCCCGGTCCTGCCGATGCGTCATCGCATCTCTATGGCTTCCAAAGCCCAGTCAGCGGACGTCGGTGGCTACTGTATGGTGACTCTTTCAGTGCGGGGTACTGAATACAAAAATTTTAAACTTCTGGTCCTGCCCCATCTCTGCGCTGCCGTCCTACTGGGGTTGGACTTTCAGTGCCACCTTAAGAGTGTCACTTTAGCGTACGGTGGACCCCTCCCCCCTCTCACGGTCTGCAGCCAGCAGTTTTTAAATCGCCCGCCGCGCGCCATTTGCAGCCTCTCCACCCTTAAAGTCTCCCCCCCCTCCTTGTTCGCTAACCTCACCCGCGACTGTAAGCCCATCACTACCAAAAGTAGGCGTTACAGTGCCGGGGATAGGGGTTTCACTAAATCCGAGGTAGCGAGACTCCTGAAGGAAGGGATTATCGAGAGCAGCAATAGCCCATGGCGAGCACAAGTGGTGGTGGTGAAGGCTGGCGGCAAACAGCGCCTAGTTATTGACTACAGCCAGACGATCAACCGCTACACCCAGCTGGGTGCATATCCACTCCCCCGCATATCTGACATGGTCAATCAGATAGCACAATACCGGGTGTTCTCGACGATTGATCTGAAGTCGGCATACCACCAGCTCCCCATCAGGGCTGAGGACCGCCAGTACACAGCTTTTGAAGCTGACGGTCGGCTCTATCACTTTCTCAGAGTTCCCTTCGGCGTCACCAACGGAGTTTCTGTCTTCCAACGGGAGATGGACCGGATGGTTTACCAGAACGCGCTCCAGGCCACTTTCCCATATCTGGACAATGTCACCATCTGCGGCCACGACCAGCAGGACCACGACGTTAACCTAGAGAAATTCCTCCGGACGGCCCAGCGGCTGAATCTCACATACAACAAAGACAAATGTATGTTTCGTACTAAGCGCCTTGCTATTCTTGGCTGCGTAGTGGAGAACGGAGTCATCGGCCCAGACCCCGATAGAATGCGCCCTCTTATGGAGCTCCCCCTCCCCCACTGCCAGAAAGCACTGAAGAGATGCCTGGGGTTTTTCTCTTACTATGCTCAGTGGGTGCCCAACTATGCGGATAAAGCCCGACCCCTCATCAAGTCCGCCTCCTTCCCCCTGACAGCAGAGGCCTGTGCAGCCTTCACTCTCATAAAAGGAGACATTGCGAAGGCCACAATGCACGCTGTGGATGAGTCCCTCCCTTTTCAAGTGGAGAGCGACGCATCCGACTTTGCCCTAGCTGCAACCCTTAACCAGGCGGGGAGACCCGTGGCCTTTTTCTCAAGGACCCCCCAGGGCCCCGAGATTCGACACTCCTCTGTCGAAAAGGAGGCCCAGGCCATTGTGGAAGCCGTGCGACATTGGCGGCATTACCTGGCCGGAAAACGATTTACCCTGCTCACTGACCAGCGTTCAGTGGCTTTTATGTTTCATAATAAGCAGAGGGGCAAAATCAAGAATGACAAGATCTTAAGGTGGAGAATCGAACTCTCCACCTACAATTACGATATCTTGTACCGGCCCGGGAAACTCAATGAGCCCCCAGATGCCCTATTACGTGGTACGTGCGCCAACGCGCAGGTTGATAGACTACAGACCCTCCACAATGACCTCTGCCACCCGGGGGTCACCAGGTTCTTCCATTTTATCAAATCCCGTAACCTGCCCTACTCCATCGAGGAGGTCAGGACCATGACCAGGAACTGCCAGATCTGTGCCGAGTGCAAGCCGCATTTTTATAGGCCAGACAGAGCGAGCCTGATCAAAGCCACGCGCCCCTTCGAGCGGCTGAGTATCGATTTTAAAGGGCCCCCCCCCTCCTCTGACCGCAATGTGTACCTCCTCAATATAATTGATGAGTACTCCCGTTTCCCGTTTGCCATCCCTTGCTCGGACATGACCAGTACCACGGTCATTAAATGTCTGAATGACCTCTTCGCCTTGTTCGGTTTCCCTAGCTATATCCATAGCGACAGGGGCTCATCCTTTATGAGCGACGAACTTCGGCAGTACCTGCTCGCGAGAGGCATTGCTACAAGCAGGACCACCAGCTACAACCCCCGGGGGAACGGCCAGGTGGAAAGGGAGAATGCGACAGTCTGGAAGGCAGTCCTTTTAAACTTAAAATCTAAGGGCCTTCCGACCTCCCGCTGGCAGGAGGTCCTCCCAGCGGCGCTCCATTCCATTCGGTCGCTGCTCTGTACAGCCACCAATGCCACTCCTCACGAGAGAATGTTCTCCTTCCCCAGGAAGTCCACGTCGGGGATTTCGCTACCAACATGGCTGACTTCTCCAGGACCTGTCCTACTGCGGAAGCACGTGAGGACCCATAAGGCGGACCCCCTGGTCGAGAGGGTGAGCCTCCTCCATGCCAACCCGCAGTATGCTTACGTGGTGTACCCGGACGGGCGGGAGGACACAGTCTCCATTCGAGACCTCGCACCTGCGGGTGCTCCTGAAACACGCTCTTCGCCTACCCCCAGGACACAGTCCCCGCACGAGACCTCGCACCTTCGGGTGCCTCTGAGAGACCACCATCGCTACCTCCCATTACCCGCGCTCCGACCCCTGTAGACGGCATGCAGCAGCCCCAGGGCCCGCCACCGGCTACACCTCCTCTGAACGAGACACCGGGTTCAATGTTGGATGCTGCACCATCACCGCCGCTGCTGCGACGCTCAGGACGGCTTACAAGGCCTCCTGATAGACTTCAGTACACGAACTTTTAGTGCACTTCACCCCGCCGGACTCAATTCTAAACAAGGGGTGAATGTGGTAAACCACTGTTGTTAGTATTGTTGTTCACTGTTGTTCACTCTTGCACATTGTTGTACTTGTCTGTGCATGCCTCAGCTGACTCCGCGCCTGGCTCCACCCTCATGGCCGGGTATAAAGGTGACTACTCGGCAGCCCCCTGCCCTTTTGGATACCAGGCAACCACGAGAGGCATGCTCTGTTCTTTGGTAATAAAAGCCTGTTTGTTACTCTCTCTCAAATTCCAGTCTTTTGTAGTAATTGATAGCGCATCACAGGGCTATGGGGAGAGAGCGGGGCAGTGGGATGAGTTTGGGATTGATACAGGGCTATGGGGAGAGACCGAGGCAGTGGGATTAGTTTGGGATTGATACAGGGCTATGGGGAGAGACCGAGGCAGTGGGATTAGTTTGGGATTGATACAGGGCTATGGAGAGAGAGCGGGGCAGTGGGAATAGTTTGGGATTGATACAGGGCTATGGGGAGAGAGCGGGGCAGTGGGATTAGTTTGGGATTGATACAGGGCTATGGGGAGAGAGCGGGGCAGTGGGATTAGTTTGAGATTCATACAGGGCTATGGGGAGCGAGCGGGGCAGTCGGATTAGTTTGGGATTGTTACAGGGCTGTGGGGAGAGTGCGGGGCAGTGGGATTAGTTTGGGATTGATACAGTGCTATGGGGAGAGAGCGGGGCAGTGGGATTAGTTTGGGATTGATACAGGGCGATGGGGAGCGAGCGGGGAAGTGGGATTAGCTTGGGATTGATACAGGGCTATGGGGAGAGAGCGGGGCAGTGGGATTAGTTTGGGATTGATACAGGGCTATGGGGAGAGAGCGGGGCAGTGGGATTAGTTTGGGATTGATACAGGGCTATGGGGAGAGAGCGGGGCAGTGGGAATAGTTTGGGATTGATACAGGGCTATGGGGAGAGAGTGCGGCAGTGGGATTAGTTTGGGGTTGATGCAGGGCTATGGGGAGAGTGTGCAGCAGTAGGATTAGTTTGGGATTGATACAGGGCTGTGGGGAGAGTGCGGGGCAGTGGGATTAGTTTGGGATTGATACAGGGCTATGGGGAGAGAGCGGGCAGTGGGATTAGTTTGGGATTGATGCAGGGCTATGGGGAGAGAGTGCAGCAGTAGGATTAGTTTGGGATTGATACAGGGCTATGGGGAGAGAGCGGGCAGTGGGATTAGTTTGGGATTGATACAGAGCAATGGCTAAGAGGGGGCAGTGGGATTAGTTTGGGATTGATACAGGGCTATGGGGAGAGAGCGGGGCAGTGGGATTAGTTTGGGACTGATACAGGGCTGTGGGGAGAGAGCGGGGCAGTCGGAATAGTTTGGGATTGATACAGGACTATGGGGAGAGGGCGGGGCAGTGGGATTAGTTTGGGATTGATACAGGGCTATGGGGAGAGAGCGGGCAGTGGGATTAGTTTGGGATTGATACAGGGCTATGGGGAAGAGTGCAGCAGTGGGATTAGATTGGGATTGATACAGGGCGAAGGGGAGAGAGCGGGGCAGTGGGATTAGTTTGGGATTGATACAGGGCTATGGGGAGAGAGCGGGGCACTGGGATGAGTTTGGGATTGATACAGGGTTATGGGGAGCGAGCAGGGCAGTGGGATTAGTTTGGGATTGATACAGGGCTATGGGGAGTGAGCAGGGCAGTGTGACTAGTTTGGGATTGATACAGGGTTATGGGGAGAGAGCGGGGCAGTGGGAATAGTTTGGAAATTATACAGGGCTATGGGGAGAGAGCGAGGCAGTGGGATTAGTTTGGGATTCATACAGGGCTATGGGGAAAGGTGGGGCAGTAGGATTAGTTTGGGATTGATACAGGGCTATGGGGAGAGCGCGGGGCGTTGCGATTAGTTTGGAAATTATACAGGGCTATGGGGAGAGCGCGGGGCAGTGGGATTAGTTTGGAATTTATACAGGGCTATGGGGAGAGAGCGGGGCAGTGGGATTAGTTTCGGATTGATACAGGGCTGTGGGGAGAGAGCGGGGCAGTGGGATTAGTTTGGAATTTATACAGGGCTATGGGGAGAGAGCGGGGCAGTGGGATTAGTTTCGGATTGATACAGGGCTATGGGGAGAGCGCGGGGCAGTGGGATTAGTTTGGAATTTATACAGGGCTATGGGGAGAGAGCGGGGCAGTGGGATTAGTTTCGGATTGATACAGGGCTGTGGGGAGAGAGCGGGGCCGTGGGATTAGTTTGGGATTGGTACAGGGCTATGGGGAAGAGTGCGGCAGTGGGATTAGTTTGGGATTGATACAGGGCTATGGGGAGAGAACGGGCAGTGGGATTAGTTTGGGATTGATACAGGGCTATGGGGAAGAGTGCGGCAGTGGGATTAGTTTGGGATTGATACAGGGCTATGGGGAGCGAGCAGGGCAGTGGGCTTAGTTTGGGATTGATACAGAGTGATGGGGAGAGGGCGGGGCTGTGGGATTAGTTTGGGATTGATACAGGGCTATGGGGAGAAAGTGGGGCAGTGGGATTAGTTTCGGATTGATACAGGGCTATGGGGAGAGAGCAGGGCAGTGGGATTAGTTTGGGATTGATACAGAGCGATGGGGAGAGGGCGGGGCTGTGGGATTAGTTTGGGATTGATACAGGGCTATGGGGAGAGAGTGGGGCAGTGGGATTAGTTTCGGATTGATACAGGGCTATGGGGAGAGAGCGGGGCCGTGGGATTAGTTTGGGATTGATACAGGGCTATGGGGAGAGAGCGGGGCCGTGGGATTAGTTTGGGATTGATACAGGGCTATGGGGAGAGTGCGGCAGTGGGGTTAGTTTGGGATTAATGCAGGGCTATGGGGAGAGGGGGGTGTCGTGGGATTCCTTTGGGATTGATACAGGGCTATGGGGAGAGAGCCGGGCAGTGGGATTAGTTTGGGATTGATACAGGGCTATGGGGAGAGAGTGCGGCAGTGGGATTAGTTTGGGCTTGATACAGGGCTATGGGGATGAGTGCGGCAGTGGGATTAGATTGGGATTGATACAGGGCTATGGGGAGAGGGCGGGGCAGTGGAATTAGTTTGGGATTGATACAGGGCTATGGGGAGAGGGCGTGGCAGTGGAATTAGTTTGGGATTGATACAGTGCTATGGGGAGAGGGCGGGGCAGTGGAATTAGTTTGGGATTGATACAGGGCTATGGGGAGAGGGCGGGGCAGTGGGATTAGTTTGGGATTGATACAGGGCTATGGGGAGAGGGCAGGGCAGTGGAATTAGTTTGGGATTGATACAGGGCTAAGGGGAGAGCGGGGCAGTGGGATTAGTCTGGGATTGATGCAGGGCTATGGGAGAGAGCGCGGCACTGGGATGAGTTTGGGATTGATGCAGGGCTATGGGGAGAGAGCGGGGCACTGGGATGAGTTTGGGATTGATGCAGGGCTATGGGGAGAGAGCGGGGCAGTGGGGTTAGTTTGGGATTGATACAGGGCTATGGGGAGAGAGCGGGGCACTGGGATGAGCTTGGGATTGATACAGAGCGATGGGGAGGGAGCGGGGCAGAGGGATTAGTTTTGGATTGATACATGGCTACGGGGAGAGAGTGGGGCAGTGGGATTAGTTTGGGATTGATGCAGGGCTATGGGGAGAGGTGGGGCAGTGGGGTTAGTTTGGGATTAATACAGGGCTATGGGGAGAGAGCGGGGCTGTGGGATTAGTTTGGGATTGATACAGGGCTGTGGGGAAGAGTGTGGCAGTGGGATTAGTTTGGGATTGATACAGGGCTATGGGGAGAGAGTGGGGCAGTGGGATTAGTTTGGGATTGATACAGAGCTATGGGGAGAATGTGGGGCAGTGGGATTAGATTGGGATTGATACAGGGCTAAGGGGAGAGAGCGGGGCAGTGGGATTAGTTTGGGATTGATACAGGGCTATGGGGAGAGAGCGGGGCAGTGGGATTAGTTTGGGATTGATACAGGGCTATGGGGAGAGAGCGGGGCACTGTGATGAGCTTGGGATTGATACAGGGTTATGGGGAGCGAGCAGGGCAGTGGGATTAGTTTGGGATTGATACTGGGCTCTGGGGAGAGGGCGGGGCTGTGGGATTAGTTTGGCATTGATACAGGGCTATGGGGAGAGAGCGGGGCAGTGGGATTAGTTTTGGATTGATACATGGCTTTGGGGAGGGGCGGGGCAGTGGGATTAGTTTGGGATTGATACAGGGCTATGGGGAGAAAGTGGGGCAGTCGGATTAGTCTGGGATTGATACAGGACCATGGGGAGAGAGCGGGGCCGTGGGATTAGTTTGCGATTGATACAGGGCTATGGGGAGAGAGCGGGGCCGTGGGATTAATACAGGGCTATGGGGAGAGAGCGGGGCCGTGGGATTAATACAGGGCTATGGGGAGAGAGCGGGGCAGTGGGGTTAGTTTGGGATTGATACAGGGCAATGGGAAGAGGGACGGGAAGTGTGACTAGTTTGGGATTGATACAGGGCTATGGGGAGAGCGCGGGGCGTTGGGATTAGTTTGGAAATTATACAGGGCTATGGGGAGAGCGTGGGGCAGTGGGATTAGTTTGGGATTGATACAGGGCTATGGGGAGAGCGCGGGGTGTTGGGATTAGTTTGGAAATTATACAGGGCTATGGGGAGAGTGCAGGGCAGTGGGATTAGTTTGGGATTGATACAGGGCTATGGGGAGAGAGCGGGGCAGTGGGATTAGTTTGGGATTGATACAGGGCTATGGGGAGAGAGCGGGGCAGTGGGAATAGTTTGGGATTGATACAGGGCTATGGGGAGAAAGTGGGGCAGTCGGATTAGTCTGGGATTGATACAGGGCTATGGGGAGAGAGCGGGGTCATGCGATTAGTTTGGGATTGATACAGAGCTATGGGGAGAGAGCGGGGCAGTGGGATTAGTTTTGGATTGATACATGGCTATGGGGAGAGAGCGGGGCAGAGGGATTAGTTTTGGATTGATACAGGGCTATGGGGAGAGAGCGGGCAGTGGGATTAGTTTTGGATTGATACATGGCTATGGGGAGAGAGCGGGGCAGAGGGATTAGTTTTGGATTGATACAGGGCTATGGGGAGAGAGCGGGCAGTGGGATTAGTTTGGGATTGATACAGGGCTATGGGGAGAGAGCAGGGCAGTGGGATTAGATTGGGATTGATACAGGGCTAAGGGGAGAGAGCGGGGCAGTGGGATTAATACAGGGCTGTGGGGAGTGAGCGGGGCAGTGGGACTAGTTTGGGATTGATACAGGGCTATGGGGATGAGTGCGGCAGTGGGATTAGATTGGGATTGATACAGGGCTATGGCTAAGAGGGGGCAGTGGGATTAGTTTGGGATTGATACAGTGCTATGTGGAGAGAGCGGGCAGTGGGATTAGTTTGGGATTGATACAGGGCAATGGCTAAGAGGGGGCAGTGAGATTAGTTTGGGATTGATACAGGGCTATGGGGAGAGAGCGGGGCAGTGGGATTAGTTTGGGATTGATACAGGGCTATGGGGAGAGAGCGGGGCAGTGGGATTAGTTTCGGATTGATACAGGGCTGTGGGGAGAGAGCGGGGCAGTTGGAATAGTTTGGGATTGATACAGGGCTATGTGGAGAGCGCAGGGTGTTGGGATTAGTTTGGAATTGATACAGGGCTATGGGGAGAGAGTGGGGCAGTGGGATCAGTTTTGGATTGATACAGGGCTACGGGGAGAGAGCGGGGCAGTGGGATTAATACAGGGCTGTGAGGAGAGAGCGGGGCAGTGGGACTCGTTTGGGATTGATACAGTGCGATGGGGAGAGAGCGGGGTCATGAGTTTAGTTTGGGATGGTTACAGGGCTATGGGGAGATTGTAAGACAGTGGATTAGTTTGAGATTGATACAGGGCTATGTGGATAAATTGGGGCAGTGGGATTAGTTTGAGATTGATACAGGGCTATGGGGAGAAAGTGGGGCAGTGGGATTAGTTTGGGATTGATAGAGGGCTATGGGGAGTGAGCAGGGCAGTGGGATTAGTTTGGGATTGATACAGGGCTGTGGGGAGAGTGCGGGGCAGTGGGATTAGTTTGGGATTGATACAGGGCTATGGGGAGAGAGCGGGCAGTGGGATTAGTTTGGGATTGATGCAGGGCTATGGGGAGAGAGTGCAGCAGTAGGATTAGTTTGGGATTGATACAGGGCTATGGGGCGAGAGCGGGCAGTGGGATTAGTTTGGGATTGATACAGAGCAATGGCTAAGAGGGGGCAGTGGGATTAGTTTGGGATTGATACAGGGCTATGGGGAGAGAGCGGGGCAGTGGGATTAGTTTGGGATTGATACAGGGCTGTGGGGAGAGAGCGGGGCAGTCGGAATAGTTTGGGATTGATACAGGACTATGGGGAGAGGGCGGGGCAGTGGGATTAGTTTGGGATTGATACAGGGCTATGGGGAGAGAGCGGGCAGTGGGATTAGTTTGGGATTGATACAGGGCTATGGGGAAGAGTGCAGCAGTGGGATTAGATTGGGATTGATACAGGGCTAAGGGGAGAGAGCGGGGCAGTGGGATTAGTTTGGGATTGATACAGGGCTTTGGGGAGAGAGCGGGGCACTGGGATGAGTTTGGGATTGATACAGGGTTATGGGGAGCGAGCAGGGCAGTGGGATTAGTTTGGGATTGATACAGAGCGATGGGGAGAGGGCGGCGCTGTGGGATTAGTTTGGGATTGATACAGGGCTATGGGGAGAGAGTGAGGCAGTGGGATTAGTTTCCGATTGATACAGGGCTATGGGGAGTGAGCAGGGCAGTGTGACTAGTTTGGGATTGATACAGGGCTATGGGGAGAGAGTGGGGCGTTGCGATTAGTTTGGAAATTATACAGGGCTATGGGGAGAGCGCGGGGCAGTGGGATTAGTTTGGAATTTATACAGGGCTATGGGGAGAGAGCGGGGCAGTGGGATTAGTTTCGGATTGATACAGGGCTGTGGGGAGAGAGCGGGGCCGTGGGATTAGTTTGGGATTGGTACAGGGCTATGGGGAAGAGTGCGGCAGTGGGATTAGTTTGGGATTGATACAGGGCTATGGGGAGAGAACGGGCAGTGGGATTAGTTTGGGATTGATACAGGGCTATGGGGAAGAGTGCGGCAGTGGGATTAGTTTGGGATTGATACAGGGCTATGGGGAGCGAGCAGGGCAGTGGGATTAGTTTGGGATTGATACAGTGATGGGGAGAGGGCGGGGCTGTGGGATTAGTTTGGGATTGATACAGGGCTATGGGGAGAAAGTGGGGCAGTGGGATTAGTTTCGGATTGATAGAGGGCTATGGGGAGTGAGCAGGGCAGTGGGATTAGTTTGGGATTGATACAGAGCGATGGGGAGAGGGCGGGGCTGTGGGATTAGTTTGGGATTGATACAGGGCTATGGGGAGAGAGTGGGGCAGTGGGATTAGTTTCGGATTGATACAGGGCTATGGGGAGAGAGCGGGGCCGTGGGATTAGTTTGGGATTGATACAGGGCTATGGGGAGAGAGCGGGGCCGTGGGATTAGTTTGGGATTGATACAGGGCTATGGGGAGAGTGCGGCAGTGGGGTTAGTTTGGGATTAATGCAGGGCTATGGGGAGAGGGGGGTGTCGTGGGATTCCTTTGGGATTGATACAGGGCTATGGGGAGAGAGCCGGGCAGTGGGATTAGTTTGGGATTGATACAGGGCTATGGGGAGAGAGTGCGGCAGTGGGATTAGTTTGGGCTTGATACAGGGCTATGGGGATGAGTGCGGCAGTGGGATTAGATTGGGATTGATACAGGGCTATGGGGAGAGGGCGGGGCAGTGGAATTAGTTTGGGATTGATACAGGGCTATGGGGAGAGGGCGGGGCAGTGGGATTAGTTTGGGATTGATACAGGGCTATGGGGAGAGGGCAGGGCAGTGGAATTAGTTTGGGATTGATACAGGGCTAAGGGGAGAGCGGGGCAGTGGGATTAGTCTGGGATTGATGCAGGGCTATGGGAGAGAGCGCGGCACTGGGATGAGTTTGGGATTGATGCAGGGCTATGGGGAGAGAGCGGGGCACTGGGATGAGTTTGGGATTGATGCAGGGCTATGGGGAGAGAGCGGGGCAGTGGGGTTAGTTTGGGATTGATACAGGGCTATGGGGAGAGAGCGGGGCACTGGGATGAGCTTGGGATTGATACAGAGCGATGGGGAGGGAGCGGGGCAGAGGGATTAGTTTTGGATTGATACATGGCTACGGGGAGAGAGTGGGGCAGTGGGATTAGTTTGGGATTGATGCAGGGCTATGGGGAGAGGTGGGGCAGTGGGGTTAGTTTGGGATTAATACAGGGCTATGGGGAGAGAGCGGGGCTGTGGGATTAGTTTGGGATTGATACAGGGCTGTGGGGAAGAGTGTGGCAGTGGGATTAGTTTGGGATTGATACAGGGCTATGGGGAGAGAGCGGGGCAGTGGGATTAGTTTGGGATTGATACAGAGCTATGGGGAGAATGTGGGGCAGTGGGATTAGATTGGGATTGATACAGGGCTAAGGGGAGAGAGCGGGGCAGTGGGATTAGTTTGGGATTGATACAGGGCTATGGGGAGACAGCGGGGCAGTGGGATTAGTTTGGGATTGATACAGGGCTATGGGGAGAGAGCGGGGCACTGTGATGAGCTTGGGATTGATACAGGGTTATGGGGAGCGAGCAGGGCAGTGGGATTAGTTTGGGATTGATACTGGGCTCTGGGGAGAGGGCGGGGCTGTGGGATTAGTTTGGCATTGATACAGGGCTATGGGGAGAGAGCGGGGCAGTGGGATTAGTTTTGGATTGATACATGGCTTTGGGGAGGGGCGGGGCAGTGGGATTAGTTTGGGATTGATACAGGGCTATGGGGAGAAAGTGGGGCAGTCGGATTAGTCTGGGATTGATACAGGACCATGGGGAGAGAGCGGGGCCGTGGGATTAGTTTGCGATTGATACAGGGCTATGGGGAGAGAGCGGGGCCATGGGATTAATACAGGGCTATGGGGAGAGAGCGGGGCCGTGGGATTAATACAGGGCTATGGGGAGAGAGCGGGGCAGTGGGGTTAGTTTGGGATTGATACAGGGCAATGGGAAGAGGGACGGGAAGTGTGACTAGTTTGGGATTGATACAGGGCTATGGGGAGAGCGCGGGGCGTTGGGATTAGTTTGGAAATTATACAGGGCTATGGGGAGAGCGTGGGGCAGTGGGATTAGTTTGGGATTGATACAGGGCTATGGGGAGAGCGCGGGGTGTTGGGATTAGTTTGGAAATTATACAGGGCTATGGGGAGAGTGCAGGGCAGTGGGATTAGTTTGGGATTGATACAGGGCTATGGGGAGAGAGCGGGGCAGTGGGATTAGTTTGGGATTGATACAGGGCTATGGGGAGAGAGCGGGGCAGTGGGAATAGTTTGGGATTGATACAGGGCTATGGGGAGAAAGTGGGGCAGTCGGATTAGTCTGGGATTGATACAGGGCTATGGGGAGAGAGCGGGGTCATGCGATTAGTTTGGGATTGATACAGAGCTATGGGGAGAGAGCGGGGCAGTGGGATTAGTTTTGGATTGATACATGGCTATGGGGAGAGAGCGGGGCAGAGGGATTAGTTTTGGATTGATACAGGGCTATGGGGAGAGAGCGGGCAGTGGGATTAGTTTTGGATTGATACATGGCTATGGGGAGAGAGCGGGGCAGAGGGATTAGTTTTGGATTGATACAGGGCTATGGGGAGAGAGCGGGCAGTGGGATTAGTTTGGGATTGATACAGGGCTATGGGGAGAGAGCAGGGCAGTGGGATTAGATTGGGATTGATACAGGGCTAAGGGGAGAGAGCGGGGCAGTGGGATTAATACAGGGCTGTGGGGAGTGAGCGGGGCAGTGGGACTAGTTTGGGATTGATACAGGGCTATGGGGATGAGTGCGGCAGTGGGATTAGATTGGGATTGATACAGGGCTATGGCTAAGAGGGGGCAGTGGGATTAGTTTGGGATTGATACAGTGCTATGTGGAGAGAGCGGGCAGTGGGATTAGTTTGGGATTGATACAGGGCAATGGCTAAGAGGGGGCAGTGAGATTAGTTTGGGATTGATACAGGGCTATGGGGAGAGAGCGGGGCAGTGGGATTAGTTTGGGATTGATACAGGGCTATGGGGAGAGAGCGGGGCAGTGGGATTAGTTTCGGATTGATACAGGGCTGTGGGGAGAGAGCGGGGCAGTTGGAATAGTTTGGGATTAATACAGGGCTATGTGGAGAGCGCAGGGTGTTGGGATTAGTTTGGAATTGATACAGGGCTATGGGGAGAGAGTGGGGCAGTGGGATCAGTTTTGGATTGATACAGGGCTACGGGGAGAGAGCGGGGCAGTGGGATTAATACAGGGCTGTGAGGAGAGAGCGGGGCAGTGGGACTCGTTTGGGATTGATACAGTGCGATGGGGAGAGAGCGGGGTCATGAGTTTAGTTTGGGATGGTTACAGGGCTATGGGGAGATTGTAAGACAGTGGATTAGTTTGAGATTGATACAGGGCTATGTGGATAAATTGGGGCAGTGGGATTAGTTTGAGATTGATACAGGGCTATGGGGAGAAAGTGGGGCAGTGGGATTAGTTTGGGATTGATAGAGGGCTATGGGGAGTGAGCAGGGCAGTGGGATTAGTTTGGGATTGATACAGGGCTGTGGGGAGAGTGCGGGGCAGTGGGATTAGTTTGGGATTGATACAGGGCTATGGGGAGAGAGCGGGCAGTGGGATTAGTTTGGGATTGATGCAGGGCTATGGGGAGAGAGTGCAGCAGTAGGATTAGTTTGGGATTGATACAGGGCTATGGGGCGAGAGCGGGCAGTGGGATTAGTTTGGGATTGATACAGAGCAATGGCTAAGAGGGGGCAGTGGGATTAGTTTGGGATTGATACAGGGCTATGGGGAGAGAGCGGGGCAGTGGGATTAGTTTGGGATTGATACAGGGCTGTGGGGAGAGAGCGGGGCAGTCGGAATAGTTTGGGATTGATACAGGGCTATGGGGAAGAGTGCAGCAGTGGGATTAGATTGGGATTGATACAGGGCTAAGGGGAGAGAGCGGGGCAGTGGGATTAGTTTGGGATTGATACAGGGCTTTGGGGAGAGAGCGGGGCACTGGGATGAGTTTGGGATTGATACAGGGTTATGGGGAGCGAGCAGGGCAGTGGGATTAGTTTGGGATTGATACAGAGCGATGGGGAGAGGGCGGCGCTGTGGGATTAGTTTGGGATTGATACAGGGCTATGGGGAGAGAGTGAGGCAGTGGGATTAGTTTCCGATTGATACAGGGCTATGGGGAGTGAGCAGGGCAGTGTGACTAGTTTGGGATTGATACAGGGCTATGGGGAGAGAGTGGGGCGTTGCGATTAGTTTGGAAATTATACAGGGCTATGGGGAGAGCGCGGGGCAGTGGGATTAGTTTGGAATTTATACAGGGCTATGGGGAGAGAGCGGGGCAGTGGGATTAGTTTCGGATTGATACAGGGCTGTGGGGAGAGAGCGGGGCCGTGGGATTAGTTTGGGATTGGTACAGGGCTATGGGGAAGAGTGCGGCAGTGGGATTAGTTTGGGATTGATACAGGGCTATGGGGAGAGAACGGGCAGTGGGATTAGTTTGGGATTGATACAGGGCTATGGGGAAGAGTGCGGCAGTGGGATTAGTTTGGGATTGATACAGGGCTATGGGGAGCGAGCAGGGCAGTGGGATTAGTTTGGGATTGATACAGTGATGGGGAGAGGGCGGGGCTGTGGGATTAGTTTGGGATTGATACAGGGCTATGGGGAGAAAGTGGGGCAGTGGGATTAGTTTCGGATTGATAGAGGGCTATGGGGAGTGAGCAGGGCAGTGGGATTAGTTTGGGATTGATACAGAGCGATGGGGAGAGGGCGGGGCTGTGGGATTAGTTTGGGATTGATACAGGGCTATGGGGAGAGAGTGGGGCAGTGGGATTAGTTTCGGATTGATACAGGGCTATGGGGAGAGAGCGGGGCCGTGGGATTAGTTTGGGATTGATACAGGGCTATGGGGAGAGAGCGGGGCCGTGGGATTAGTTTGGGATTGATACAGGGCTATGGGGAGAGTGCGGCAGTGGGGTTAGTTTGGGATTAATGCAGGGCTATGGGGAGAGGGGGGTGTCGTGGGATTCCTTTGGGATTGATACAGGGCTATGGGGAGAGAGCCGGGCAGTGGGATTAGTTTGGGATTGATACAGGGCTATGGGGAGAGAGTGCGGCAGTGGGATTAGTTTGGGCTTGATACAGGGCTATGGGGATGAGTGCGGCAGTGGGATTAGATTGGGATTGATACAGGGCTATGGGGAGAGGGCGGGGCAGTGGAATTAGTTTGGGATTGATACAGGGCTATGGGGAGAGGGCGGGGCAGTGGGATTAGTTTGGGATTGATACAGGGCTATGGGGAGAGGGCAGGGCAGTGGAATTAGTTTGGGATTGATACAGGGCTAAGGGGAGAGCGGGGCAGTGGGATTAGTCTGGGATTGATGCAGGGCTATGGGAGAGAGCGCGGCACTGGGATGAGTTTGGGATTGATGCAGGGCTATGGGGAGAGAGCGGGGCACTGGGATGAGCTTGGGATTGATACAGAGCGATGGGGAGGGAGCGGGGCAGAGGGATTAGTTTTGGATTGATACATGGCTACGGGGAGAGAGTGGGACAGTGGGATTAGTTTGGGATTGATGCAGGGCTATGGGGAGAGGTAGGGCAGTGGGGTTAGTTTGGGATTAATACAGGGCTATGGGGAGAGAGCGGGGCAGTGGGATTAGTTTGGGATTGATACAGGGCTGTGGGGAAGAGTGTGGCAGTGGGATTAGTTTGGGATTGATACAGGGCTATGGGGAGAGAGCGGGGCAGTGGGATTAGTTTGGGATTGATACAGAGCTATGGGGAGAATGTGGGGCAGTGGGATTAGATTGGGATTGATACAGGGCTAAGGGGAGAGAGCGGGGCAGTGGGATTAGTTTGGGATTGATACAGGGCTATGGGGAGAGAGCGGGGCACTGTGATGAGCTTGGGATTGATACAGGGTTATGGGGAGCGAGCAGGGCAGTGGGATTAGTTTGGGATTGATACTGGGCTCTGGGGAGAGGGCGGGGCTGTGGGATTAGTTTGGCATTGATACAGGGCTATGGGGAGAGAGCGGGGCAGTGGGATTAGTTTTGGATTGATACATGGCTTTGGGAGGGGCGGGGCAGTGGGATTAGTTTGGGATTGATACAGGGCTATGGGGAGAAAGTGGGGAAGTCGGATTAGTCTGGGATTGATACAGGACTATGGGGAGAGAGCGGGGCCGTGGGATTAGTTTGCGATTGATACAGGGCTATGGGGAGAGAGCGGGGCCGTGGGATTAATACAGGGCTATGGGGAGAGAGCGGGGCCGTGGGATTAATACAGGGCTATGGGGAGAGAGCGGGGCAGTGGGGTTAGTTTGGGATTGATACAGGGCAATGGGAAGAGGGACGGGAAGTGTGACTAGTTTGGGATTGATACAGGGCTATGGGGAGAGCGCGGGGCGTTGGGATTAGTTTGGAAATTATACAGGGCTATGGGGAGAGCGTGGGGCAGTGGGATTAGTTTGGGATTGATACAGGGCTATGGGGAGAGCGCGGGGTGTTGGGATTAGTTTGGAAATTATACAGGGCTATGGGGAGAGTGCAGGGCAGTGGGATTAGTTTGGGATTGATACAGGGCTATGGGGAGAGAGCGGGGCAGTGGGATTAGTTTGGGATTGATACAGGGCTATGGGGAGAGAGCGGGGCAGTGGGATTAGTTTGGGATTGATACAGGGCTATGGGGAGAAAGTGGGGCAGTCGGATTAGTCTGGGATTGATACAGGGCTATGGGGAGAGTGCAGGGCAGTGGGATTAGTTTGGGATTGATACAGAGCTATGGGGAGAGAGCGGGGCAGTGGGATTAGTTTTGGATTGATACATGGCTATGGGGAGAGAGCGGGGCAGAGGGATTAGTTTTGGATTGATACAGGGCTATGGGGAGAGAGCGGGCAGTGGGATTAGTTTGGGATTGATACAGGGCTATGGGGAGAGAGCAGGGCAGTGGGATTAGATTGGGATTGATACAGGGCTAAGGGAGAGAGCGGGGCAGTGGGATTAATACAGGGCTGTGGGGAGTGAGCGGGGCAGTGGGACTAGTTTGGGATTGATACAGGGCTATGGGGATGAGTGCGGCAGTGGGATTAGATTGGGATTGATACAGGGCTGTGGCTAAGAGGGGGCAGTGGGATTAGTTTGGGATTGATACAGTGCTATGTGGAGAGAGCGGGCAGTGGGATTAGTTTGGGATTGATACAGGGCAATGGCTAAGAGGGGGCAGTGAGATTAGTTTGGGATTGATACAGGGCTATGGGGAGAGAGCGGGGCAGTGGGATTAGTTTCGGATTGATACAGGGCTATGGGGAGAGAGCGGGGCAGTGGATTAGTTTCGGATTGATACAGGGCTGTGGGGAGAGAGCGGGGCAGTCGGAATAGTTTGGGATTGATACAGGGCTATGTGGAGAGCGCAGGGTGTTGGGATTAGTTTGGAATTGATACAGGGCTATGGGAGAGAGTGGGCAGTGGGATCAGTTTTGGATTGATACAGGGCTACGGGGAGAGAGCGGGGCAGTGGGATTAATACAGGGCTGTGAGGAGAGAGCGGGGCAGTGGGACTCGTTTGGGATTGATACAGTGCGATGGGGAGAGAGCGGGGTCATGAGTTTAGTTTGGGATGGTTACAGGGCTATGGGGAGATTGTAAGACAGTGGATTAGTTTGAGATTGATACAGGGCTATGTGGATAAATTGGGGCAGTGGATTAGTTTGAGATTGATACAGGGCTATGGGGAGAAAGTGGGGCAGTGGGATTAGTTTGGGATTGATACAGGGCTATGCGGATAAATTGGGCAGTGGGATTAGTTTGGGATTGATACAGAGCTATGGGGAGAGTGCGGGCAGCGGGATTAGTTTGGGATGGAGACAGAGCTATGGGGAGAGAGCGGAGCAGTGGGATTAGTTTGGGATTGATACAGCAATGATTCAGTATGGACAAGATGGGGGGAATTTAAGCACCCACGACAGATGGGAGAGGGGTGGAGGATAGTTTAAAATGTCCAGAAGCTAAAACTCAACGCACAACCCGGCTTG
>NC_141003.1:3170659-3209170 GCF_052327205.1 Somniosus microcephalus | reverse complement strand
ACAAAAAAAGCTATAAAAACGATCAAGCATGCTCAGATGAGAGAAAAACCAGAAACTCTCTTTACTGACTGTTACAACAATGGGACAAAAAGTAACCTCATATTCTACTCAGATCAGCCAGCGGCTTGGATCAGAGCAATAAAATCACACTATACCAGTGTTAAGCTAAAAAATACCGCAAATGGGTCCATAATGAAAATTAACACACCAGGAGACAGTTCAATCACGACTGTCAACGCGTACAATACCGGAACAATATTAGTGCAAGGCAACCTCGACAAATTTGCAACGGCCTTCAGGACACTGAAAAGATCAACTACGAGGGGAATGAACAGCCCCAGAGTGGCCCGCACTCCCCCCAACATTGACAACTTACCAGGAGAAAATCTGCATGGTCAAGGGATGAACGAGCCACACAGTTCAAACCAGACACTAACCCCGGGGAACCACAGCCACACGATACAAATGACAAACCCCAGCATAACTACCACGGAGGAAGCCACACATAGTTCCCCTACCATTCCCAGCCCACCAAGAGAAGAGCAGCATAGCCAGGAAGTGAGTGAGCCTTCCAGGGCCGACCAGCTTAGCCAGGAAGTGAGTGAGCCTTCCAGGGCCGACCAGACACATACCCCGGGATCACACAGCCAGATACAACCAAAAGATAAATTTTATCAATTAGAGATAGAGATGGTTAAACTTAGAGAGGAGGTCCTCAAATTGAATGACAAACAAAAGCAGGAGAGGGAGAGACACAAGAGAGAGCTGAATAGACTTGATAACCAGGTGAATCTACTTAAGAATCAGGTGAAAGAGCTGCAGGAAAAAGAAGAGAGCCATAGAGGAGAGAAAACACCATTAGACCAGCAACCAGAGACTAGAGATAAGACAAGACAGAGCCGGACGGAACGGCTGCACTCCCACACGGAACAAAAGCAACAGACACACAATACAAGGGGTGCCACACAGACCGACCAGCATACTGATTCGCAATCTTCCCCCACCACCGTGGAACCACAAGCGAGCCGCTCACAAGAGGTACGCACACACCAGACACCCCAGCCCAGCACACACACTATGAGTCCAGGCGAAAGCCACCAGACAGTAAACACAAACAAGGCTGACGTCGTAATACTCATAGACTCAAATGGGAAATTTCTATGGGAGAAAAAGCTCTTCCCTTGAAGTAAAGTAGAAAAGATTTGGTGCCCAACAACAGACAGAGCCATGGGATGGCTGACCAAAGCCAGATTAGGCTCCCCCCAACACATAATAATACACACGGGCACAAATGACCTAAAGGCCAAACAGAAAGAGGTAGCAACATCGCTCAGAGCAATGATTAGGAAGGCAAGCAGTACATTTCCAAACACTAGAATCACTGTTTCCACAATATTGCCGAGAACAGACTTCAACAACAACACAATTCATGAGATAAATGCCAGCATAGCAACAGAATGCGAATCAAACCACAACGTACACCTGGCCCAACACCCCACCCTCGATGAAGAATGTCTTTACGACCACGTCCACATCCAAAGGCAAAAAATATCGATCTTTGCTAAAGCCCTGAAGGACGTCGCTTTTAACCGGGTCCATACCCAGACTCCAAGAGGACCCCCCCCGACCACCAGAGATCAGCGGGGTACATATCAGGAACACTACAAAGACCACCACCACACCAACCGAGACCGGAGAGGATCCCCATGCAAAACAACATTATCAGACCTGCACCACTCCTGTCCCACAGGGGAATAGGACCGCTACCAGCCAGGCAGAGGGAGAGATGCACAGGACGTACGCAATACCTCAGACAGAAACAATCCATTAAGAGACAATAAGCAGATGTGCAGCAGCATCTACTTCCGCCTTATGGATCAAGGACTAATTAATAGAAAGAACTGTAACCAAATTGTATTAACTTTTGTAGACAACTGGGGTGATCTTTTTTTTCCCCACACTTAGACACGACAAACACGTACCACTCTTTAACCTATCATAGAAAAAGATAAAACTTAACATGAAATCCTTATATATTTCGACCTGGAATATCCAAGGTCTACGCTCTTCACTGCGAGAAGTGAAGAGTAGGACCCCAGAGTTCATAGAGGAAACTAAAGATCTAGATATTATCATTTTACAGGAAACTTGGTATAAAGGAAAAGGACACACCGGCTGTCCCCAAGGGTACACTGAGCTAGTGGTCCCCTCCAATAAATTACCAAGTGTAACCCAAGGCAGAGACTCCGGAGGCATACTGATCTGGTTTAAAACAGAACTTAAGAATTACATCAAATTTATAAAAAAGGGCGAAAACCATATGTGGCTCAAACTTGAGAGGGAGATTATCTCAAACACCCAAGATGTTTACATTTGCGCACTTTATATCCCTCCAATCGATTCCCCGTACTACAAAGAGGACACCTTCTCCAACATGGAGGGGGAAATTATCCAATACCAGGCCCAGGGGAACGTGTTGATCTGTGGGGACCTCAATTCAAGAACGGGCGAAGAACCAGACTTCACCAATAATCAGGGAAACAATTACGTATTCGGGAATAACCACTTTGACATCCCTTCCCTTCCATACAGGCATAACTGCGACAAGCAGTCAAATACCAACGGTAAACAGCTACTACAGCTCTGTCGAAACCTGGGTCTGTACATTGTCAATGGTAGGTTCATAGGAGACCTCCTAGGAAGATCGACCTACTGCTCACCTCTTGGCTGCAGCACAGTAGACTATATGATTACAGACTTGGACCCATCCTCTTTCAGAGCATTCACAGTCAAACCACAAACAACACTGTCAGATCACAGTCAAATTACTATGTTTCTCAAAAAGACAGAAACAAACAACATAGAAACACAACCCAGTAAACTGTACAACACCAAAAAATCGTACAGATGGGCCAAAAACGACACGGAAAAATACCAGAAAACAATTAGCAATGCATCAACTCAAGCTCTCTTAGACACCTTTCTGGATAACATATACACTCACAATAAAGAAGGCGTAAACCGGGCAGTTAGTAAACTAAACAATATTTTTGATAATTTGGCAACAAATGCAAACTTGAAAGCTCGCAAGAACAAACCCAAAACAAAAAACTATGAAAAATGGTTTGACCATGATTGCCATAACATGAGGAAAAAACTTAGAAAACTATCAAACCAAAAACACAGACATCCAGAAAACGAGGAATTACGCCTTACTTATTGTCAGACGCTAACACAATACAGAAACACACTCAGGACCAAAAAAGAGCAATTTATTAAGAATACACTCAGCTCCATGGAGGAATCCATTGAGTCGAATTGTTTCTGGGACAACTTGAAAACACTACACAAAAAACAACACGACGATTTGTCCATTCAAAATGGGGACACATGGGTAAACCACTTTGAAAAATTATACCAGAAAAACACACTAGGACCAGAGCAACACCAAATACGCAAAAAACTTGAAAAGCTTGAAATGGCCATAAAAGATAACCAAAACCCGCTAGACGCCATAATAACAGAAAAAGAACTTCTTGAAAAACTCAAGGACCTGCGACCAGGAAAAGCTTGCGGGACAGACGGCATACTAAACGAGATGATTAAACACGCAGACGACAAACTGAAACTGGCTATCCTAAAACTCTTCAACTTGGTTCTGAGTGTCGGTTATTTCCCTGACATCTGGAACAAAGGACTCATAACACCCATATACAAAAGTGGGGACAAAATCGACCCAAACAACTATCGAGGCATCTGTGTAAACAGTAACCTGGGGAAGGTATTCTGTAGCATCATAAACAAAAGACTTATAAACTTCCTTGAAGAGCACAATGTCTTGAGTAAAAGCCAAATTGGATTCCTGCCAAACTATAGAACATCCGATCATATCTTCACCCTACAGACCCTAATTGACAAACACGTTCACCATAACAAAAGCAAAATCTACGCATGCTTTGTAGATTTCCAGAAGGCTTTCGACTCCATCTGGCATGACGGTTTATTCCTGAAACTTATCGAAAGCGGGGTAGGAGGTAAAACATATGATGTAATTAAATCAATGTATACAAACAATAAATGTGCAGTTAAAATTGGAGACAAACAAACAAAATACTTCCCACAGGGGCGGGGGGTGACGCAGGGCTCGCCAATCTCACCGACACTCTTTAATATTTACATTAATGGATTGGCAAAACTACTTGAACAATCTACAGCACCCGGCCTCACCCTATATGAATCCAAGGTTAAATTCCTCCTCTATGCCGACGACCTGGTTCTGCTGTCACCAACTAAGGAGGGTCTACAGCAGAACCTGGACCTGCTGGAGTCGTACTGCCAGACTTGGGCCCTGACAATAAATCCCCAAAAAACCAAAGTCCTTGTGTTCCAGCAAAGATCCAAACAACATGGACCCACAATAAATTTCACAGTAGGAACAACCAAAATTGAACAAACCACTCACTACACATACTTGGGCTTAAAAATCAGTTCTACGGGAAACTTCAAACTGGCTGTGAATGAACTGAAAGAGAAAGCAAGAAGGGCTTTCTATGCCATCAAAAAATCAATCCAAATAGAAATCCCAATTAGCATTTGGCTCAAAATTTTCAAATCAGTAATTGAACCAATTGCACTCTATGGCAGTGAGGTCTGGGGACCACTAACACAACAAGATTTTGCAAAATGGGACAAACACCCAATTGAGATCCTACATGCGGAATTCTGTAAAAGTATCCTCCGGACTCAAAGGAAAACAGTAAACAACGCATGCAGGGCGGAACTAGGCCAATACCCATTAATAATCACTATCCAAAAAAGAGCCACCAAATTTTGGAATCACCTACAAATGAGCAACCCCCAATGCTATCACTACGACGCCCTGAAATGCCAAGAGCTGACCATAAAGAAGAATACCCTCAGTCAACTAGTCCTGGGACTCAATAAAGTAACTAATAACAATACTAACAATAACCAGCCCCAGGACAGTGACAGGGTAACACAAAGAATTCGACCCAACACAATCATCGCTAAGCAAAAGGAAAAATATCTGTCATATTGGGCAGAAACAACAAAAACCCAAAGCAAACTCAATTGCTACTTGGCCCTAAACAGACAATACAACATAGCTGATTACCTGACCATGGTAAAGGATAACAAACTGAGAAGAACCTTGACAAGGTACAGACTTAGCGAACATAGCCTAGCGATCGAAAAAGGCAGACACAGGCAGACCAGGCTGCCAAGAGAAGACAGGATATGCTCTCACTGCAGTCAGGGAGTAGTTGAGACAGAGATGCACTTCCTCACAGCCTGTGGAAAATATCAGGGCATCAGAGAGAATTTCTATCAAAAATTCTCACAAATATGCCCTGAATTCAGAAATCTGACTGACAACCAAAAACTCCCATTCCTACTGGGGGAGGAGAGAAGCTGTGTAACACTGGCGGCACACTATGTTACAGCTTGCCATGAACAGAGGGACAACCAGTAAACTAAGACAAGAGTATATATAAACAAGGCGAAAATATATTTATAAACTCAGGGATATACCTGTTTATACACTGTATGAATGGAACCGCGTTTATGTGTTCAACCATAAATGTATTTTGATGCTTTGGCAACATAAGATGTACCTTATCATGCCAATAAAGCGATTTGTATTGTATTGTATTGTATTGTGTCTGGGTCAGGGGTTCCTGATGCCCCCCCCCCCCAGTCGCTGAGTGTGTGTCTGGGGTCAGGGGTTTCTCTCAAGCATCCCACAAACTAAATGTTCTGCTGTTACTCGATGTGGGGCCTCCCACAGTGGAATAGTCAGGTGGGGCCTGGTAATTAGATGTAGCTGCGAGGAGCCAGGGCTATCAGGACGGGACAGGGAGACATTGACACCAGGTGAGAAAAGCAAGTGCTGACTGCACAAGACTGGAGAGGTTGTACACTCGATTACACTTACCACCGCGTCCAAGAACTTCACACAGTGAGAGAGTTCTGGCCGAGTCTCACAGAACTGGCGAAACAGCAGCCTCCCGATTGGCTGCACATCACACAGGCTGTTGTAGTCCTTCTCTGCAAAGAAAGTGATAGAATTCGAGATTATACTTAATTCACACAATGAAGCGGACGCTCACAAACCTGTGGCTCACTAATGGGTTAACACCACAAAGTGATTCAGCACTCAAGCACAGGGTCCACTGTAGGCAACATACCGGCACTAATAAAACGTCAACTTACATTTATAAAGCGCCTTTAATGTAATAAAATGTCCCAAGGTGCTTCACAAGTGTGTTATAGAACAAAATTTGACACAGAGCCATATAAGGAGATGTTAGGACAGATGACCAAAAGTTTGGTCAAAGAGGTAGGTTTTAAGGAGCATCTTAAAGGAAGAAAGAGAGGTGGAGAGGCCGAGATTTAGGGAGGGAATTCCAGAGCTTAGGACTGAGGCACCTGAAGGCATCACCGCCAATGGTGGAGTATTTAAAATCGGGGATGTCCAAAGGCCAGAATAGGCAGAGCACAGGGGTCCAGGGGGATAATAATGCTGGAGGAGATTACAGAGATAGGAAGGGGCGAGGCCATGGAAGGATTTGAAAACAGGGATGGGAATATTAAAATCGAGGCATTGCTTAACTGGGAGCCAATGTAGGTCAGCGAGCACAGGGGAGATGGGTGAACGGGGCTTGGTGCGAGTTAGCACACGGGCGGCAGAGTTTTGGATGACTTCAAATTTATGGAGGGTAGAACTAGGGAGACCGGCCAGGAGTGCGTTGGAATAGTTAAATCTAGAGGTGATAGAGGCAGGGAGGAGAGTTTCGGCAGCAGATGACTTGAGGTAAGGGTGGAGGCGGGCAGTATTACCAGGTGGAAATAGGCAGTCTTAGTGATAGAATGGATATGAGGTAATAAGTTCAATTCGTGATCAAATATACCAAGGTTGTGAATACACCAGCAACGATCTGTCCCCGCACTCCAGCCAACCAGCAGCCCCGCACTGCAGCCAACCAGCAGCCCCGCACTGCAGCCAACCAGCAGCCCCGCACTGCAGCCAACCAGCAGCCCCGCACTGCAGCCAACCAGCAGCCCCGCACTGCAGCCAACCAGCAGCCCCGCACTGCAGCCAACCAGCAGCCCCGCACTCCAGCCAACCAGCAGCCCCGCACTCCAGCCAACCAGCAGCCCCGCACTCTACTGGGCTGTGTGAGCCCCTGGCGACCCCGGGCTGGCCCTGGCGACCCCGTCTGGCCCTGGCGACCCCGGGCTGGCCCTGGCGACCCCGGGCTGGCCCTGGCGACCCCGGGCTGTCGATTACCCGTGAGGTTATTCTCGATTGCCTCAGTTACTGACTGTTGCTGCAGGAAGCTGTGGTTTGCGGAGAGTCACATCCTGTGCAGGCGTAGAATGCTTTATCACAAGCAACTGGCAAACCAGTCAAGAGCAAAGGATGAGCGCCCGACACAGACCAGGGGGATCTCCCACTTCATTTCTTCATGTGTCTTTTCTGAAGCCAGGAGTTTGCAGGATAGAGGCAGGTTGGCAGAGGGCAGACAGCAGGGAGATATAGTGTGAAGAACTAGTCAGGGAACCGGAAGTGTGGAAGGAAATGTTACATAAGAACATATGCAATAGCAGGAGTAGAACATTCGGCCCTTTGAGCCTGCTCCGCCATTCAATAAGATCATGGCTGATTTTCGACCTCAACTCCACTTTTCTCCCCCCAATCCCCATATCCCTCGATTCCCTTAGTATCCAAAAACCTATTGATCTCTGTCTTGAATATACTCAACAACTGAGCCTCCACAGCCCTCTGGGGTAGAGAATTCCAAAGATTCGCCACCCTCTGAGTGAAGAAATGTCTCCTCATCTCAGTCCTAAATGGCCGACCCCTTATTCCGAGACTGTGACCGCTAGTTCTAGAGGGCGCGGCTCCTAACAGAGATCCTTTAAAGGTATGCAGACCTTGACAGCTGAGAGTGCAGGAGCAAATGGCAAATGGGATTCTAGGTTTTTTCACCGGGCACTGAATATAAACACAGGGTGAATTTATACAAGACATTAGTTGGACCACTGCTGAAGTGTTGCGTTCAGTTCTGGGCTCCCCATTGCAGAAAGGGTGTTGGAGCCATGGAAAGGGGGCAGTGAAGATTCAGGACAGGGAAAATTCAGGAGAATGATTCCAGGAAAGAGAGACACAAAAAATTGGGGCACTTTCACTGCAACAATGGGGCATTGTCGAGGTCCCAATTAGTTTGCCTCCGTTACTCCACCCAGAGTAATCCAGATAGTAACCACACTGTGCCCTCACATTAACAGCCACAGCTTGCATTTATATCGTGACTTCATTGTGAAAACCTCCCAAGGCGTTTCACAGTGGCGCAATCTGTCTAAAATGGACACCAAGCCTAAGGAGGAGATGTTAGGAAGGGTGACTAAAAGCTTAGTCGAAGATTTAGGTTTTAAGGAGGGGCTTAAAGGAGGAGATTGTGCTGGAGAGATGGAGGGGTTTAGGGAGAGAATCTGCCAATAATGGGTGAAGGGAGGATGAGATGTGCAAGAAACCAAAGTACATGAAATGGAGTGTTTGGGGAGAGGGAAGAGGCTTTTGGGCTAGAGGATGGGAAACAGTTAGAGAGGGATGAGGCCATGAAGGGATTTAAACATGAGGATGAGAATTTTAAATTTGTGGCATTGCTGGACCAGGAGCCAGTGAGCACAGGAGTGATGCATGATCTACAGGAAGGATAGGGAAACTGGTAGAGGGGGAGGAGTAGCCTTAGTGATTAAGGATGAAATTACTTCAATCATAAGGGAGTATATAATGAGAGGTAAGCAGGTAGTGGAGATTCTATGGGTAGAATCAAGAAATAGAAAAGGATTTAAGACTGTAGTGGGAGTTGTGTATTGGCCCCTGGTAGCAGCTATGAAGTGGTAGAATGTATAAATGCAGAGATTAGACAAGCATGTAGCAAAGGCAGAGTGGTTTTAATGGGGGATTTTAACGTTCATATAGATTAGGATAAGCCGAAGAGCACCTGTCAGAAAGGTAGTGGTTCTTGCGTGCTTTCAGTATAGTTTTCGGCAACAATATGTCCCAGAAGCAACAAGGGGGCAGTCCATATTAGATTTAGTAATGATTAATTAGCCAGATTTAGTGAACAACTTAACTGTGCGTGAACATTTATCTAATAGCGATCATAATATAATCGAGTTCAACATAATATTTGAAAGGGACAATCGTGAAACAGCTACTAAGATTCTCGATTTTAGTAATGCTGACTTCAATGGGATGACACAGAGACAGTCTACAGTAAACTGGGCAACCCTGTTAATGGGTAAAACGACAGAAGATCAGTGGGAGATGTTCAAAACAGAATTGAATGTGATACAGAACCAGTTTATACCCCTGAGGGGCAAGGGCTCTGCTTACCAACAGAAACAGCCATGGACGATAAAAGAGGTGAGGGGCAGCTTAATACTGAAGAAAAAACATACATCAATGCAAAAAACAGCACAGATCCTGGCGAATGGGAAAGATACAAAGAGTAACAAAAGGTGACAAAACAGAGAGCATGAGCTACACAAAGGGAGTATGAAAAGAAACTTGATCGGGATATCAAAATCAACACAAAAAACATTTACAATTATATTAGGAAAAAGAGGGGAGTCAGGAGCAATGTGGGCCCCTTAAAAACTGAAAGCGGTGATATTGTCAATGATAATGGGGAAATGGCGGACATGTTGAATAATTACTTTGTGTCCAAGGAGACTAATGCTGAATCGGGGACGGGGGCTCAGCAAAATTAACGTAAGCAAAATAACAGTAATGAAGAAAATAATGGCAGTGAAGAGTGACAAATCCCCAGGACCAGATGGTTTCCATCCTAGGGTTTAAAGAAGTCGGTGAGAACATTGCAGATGCCCAAACGATAATCTTCCAAAGTTCTCTTGATTCAGGAACCGTTCCTTTAGTTTGGAAAATTGCACGTCACTCTGCTATTTAAAAGAAAGAAAGACTTTCATTTCTATAGTGTCTTTCACAACCTCAGGACGTCTCAAAGCGCTTTACAGCCAATTAAGTACTTTTGAAGTGTAATCACTGTTGTAATGTAGAAAACGTGGCAGCCTATTTGCGCACAGCAAGCTCCCACAAACAGCAAGGTGATAATGTCCAGATAATCTGTTTTTTGTGATGTTGATTGAGGGATAAATATTGGCCAAGTCACCGGGGCTAACTCCCCTGCTGTCCCACGAAATAGTGCCATGGGATCTTTTACGTCCACCTGAGAGAGCAGATGGGGGCCTCGGTTTTAACGTCTCATTCGAAAGACGGGACCTCAGACAGTGCAGCACTCCCTCAATACTGCACTGGAGTGCAGGCCGAGATTTTTGTGCTGAAGTCTCTGGAATGGGACTGTGAATCCACAACCTTCCGACTCAGAAGTGAGAGTGCTACTGACTGAGCCACAGCTGACACTGAAAGAAAGGAGAGAGAGGGAAACCAGGGAATTATAGACCAGTTAGCAGAACATCTGTTGTCAGGAAATTACTAGAGTCTATAATTAAAGATAGAGTGACTGAACACCTGGAAAATTGTCAGCTGATTGGAGAGAGCCAGCATGGATTTGTAAAGGGTAGGTCATGCCTGCTGAAGCCGACTGATTTTTTTGAAGAGGTGACTACAGTAGTGGACAGTGAATGTCTATGGATGTTATCTACCTGGACCTCCAGAAGGCATTTGATAAAGTCCCTCATAAGAGACTGTTCAGTAAAGTAGATGCCCATGGAATAACAACAGAAAATGCTGGAAAAACTCAGCAGGCCAGGCAACATCCGTGGAGAGAAATTAGAGTCGACGTTTCGGGTCAAACCCTTTTTCAAAACTGGAAAGGAAATGAAATAGATCGAAGGCAGGGCTGGGAGAGAACAAGAGAAGTGAAGAGACATTAAGAGGTATTCAAAACGAGACGAGATGGTGATAGGACAGTGGAGACAAAAGACGGCTCCAGATTAGGTGTGAAATGTGCTGGCAGAATGGGAGACAGCTGCCATGTGGGAGAGAGGGAAAAAAGGGGTGGGGGGGAAAGGGCCAAAACAAAGGGGTGGATAAAATATAAGCAAAAATGTAATAGGGGCCGAGGTAATGGTCTGAAATTGTTGAACTCGATGTTGAGTCCGGGAGGCTGTAAAGTGCCTAATCGGAAGATGAGGTGCTGTTCCTCGAGTTTACGTTGAGCTTCCATGGAACAATGCAAGAGGCCGAGTACAGTGAGGTCTGAGTGGGAGTGGGGCGGTGAATTAAAGTGACAGGTGACTGGAAGCTCGGGGTCCCCCTTACGGACTGAACGGAGGTGTTCCGCAAAGCGGAATTGGGAAGCCCATGGAATTGGCTGAGCGGCAGCAGAGAGGATGGATAATGGGGAGGTACTTGAACTGTGTTGGGGCTTCAGCTATTCACCATCTTTAATAATGACTCAGGTGCTAGGATAGAAAGCCAGATATCCCAATTTACCGATGATACAAAGATAGGCGGCATTGTAGGCAGTGTATATGAAAACATTAAATTACAAACAGATATTGAGAGATTAAGTGAATGGGCAAAACTGTGGCAAATGGATTTCAATGTAGGCAGCGCAGATTTACTAGAATGGCTCCAAGGGTTAAATTATGAGGAGCGATTACACAAACTAGGGCTGTGTTCCCTGGAATTTAGAAGATTAAGGGGTGATCTGTTCGAAGTTTTCAAGATATTAAGGGGAACAGATAGGGTAGAGAGAGAGAAACTATTTCCGCTGGTTGGGGAGTCTGGGACTGGGGGGCAGAGTCTAAAAATTAGAGCCAGACCTTTCAGGAGTGAAGTTAGGAAACACTTCGACACACACAGGGTGGTGGAAGTTTGGAACTCTCTTCCGCAAACATCAGTTGATGCTCGATCAATTGTTAATTTTAAATCTGAGATTGATGGATTTTTGATAACCAAAGGTATTAAGGGGTATGGGCCAAAGGCGGGAGTTAGGTCACATTCAGCGATGATCTCACTGAATGATGGAACGGGCTGAGGGGCGAAGAGACCTACTCCTGTTTAGGTATGGAGCTCGCATGAGCTGAAGAGGATGGAAGATGCTCTGCCGGCCAGCAGGGCATTGGAACAGTCGAGAGGTCAGAGTTAACGTCTCCGGTCGATGACCCTTCGTCACAGCTGTAAAAAGTGCTTATCAACTTTTTCCATTCTGACGAAGGGTCATCGACCTGAAACGTTAACTCTCTTTCTCTCTCCACAGATACTGCCTGACCCGCTGAGTGTTCCCAACATCTTCTGTTTTTATTTCAGATTTCCAGCATCCGCAGTATTTGCTCTTGTATTGGAATAGTCGAGGCAAGAGCAGACAAAAATCTGAACCTAACTCAGTACATCACTCAGCACCGATCCCTAGGACACTGCACTCAGTACATCACCCAGCACCGATCCCTGGGACACTCCACTCAGTACATCACCCAGCACCGATCCCTGGGACACTCCACTCAGTACATCACCCAGCACCGATCCCTAGGACACTGCACTCAGTACATCACCCAGCACCGATCCCTGGGACACCCCACTCAGTACATCACCCAGCACCGATCCCTGGGACACTCCACTCAGTACATCTCCCAGCACCGATCCCTGGGACACTGCACTCAGTACATCACCCAGCACCGATCCCTGGGACACCCCACTCAGTACATCTCCCAGCACCGATCCCTGGGACACTCCACTCAGTACATCACCCAGCACCGATCCCTGGGACACTCCACTCAGTACATCACCCAGCACCGATCCCTGGGACACCCCACTCAGTACATCACCCAGCACCGATCCCTGGGACACTCCACTCAGTACATCACCCAGCACCGATCCCTGGGACACTCCACTCAGTACATCACCCAGCACCGATCCCTGGGACACTCCACTCAGTACATCACCCAGCACCGATCCCTGGGACACTCCACTCAGTACATCACCCAGCACCGATCCCTGGGACACTCCACTCAGTACATCACCCAGCACCGATCCCTGGGACACTCCACTCAGTACATCTCCCAGCACCGATCCCTGGGACACTCCACTCAGTACATCACCCAGCACTGATCCCTGGGACACCCCACTCAGTACATCACCCAGCACCGATCCCTGGGACACTCCACTCAGTACATCACCCAGCACCGATCCCTGGGACACTCCACTCAGTACATCACCCAGCACCGATCCCTGGGACACCACTCAGCACATCACCCAGCACCGATCCCTGGGACACTGCACTCAGTACATCACCCAGCACCGATCCCTGGGACACTCCACTCAGTACATCACCCAGCACCGATCCCTGGGACACTCCACTCAGTACATCACCCAGCACCGATCCCTGGGACACTCCACTCAGTACATCACCCAGCACCGATCCCTGGGACACCACTCAGTACATCACCCAGCACCGATCCCTGGGACACCACTCAGCACATCACCCAGCACCGATCCCTGGGACACTCCACTCAGTACATCACCCAGCACCGATCCCTGGGACACTCCACTCAGTACATCACCCAGCACCGATCCCTGGGACACTCCACTCAGTACATCACCCAGCACCGATCCCTGGGACACTCCACTCAGTACATCACCCAGCACCGATCCCTGGGACACTCCACTCAGTACATCACCCAGCACCGATCCCTGGGACACCCCACTCAGTACATCACCCAACACCGATCCCTGGGACACCACTCAGTACATCACCCAGCACTGATCCCTGGGACACTCACTCAGTACATCACCCAGCACCGATCCCTGGGACACTCCACTCAGTACATCACCCAGCACCGATCCCTGGGACACTCCACTCAGTACATCACCCAGCACCGATCCCCGGGACACTCCACTCAGTACATCACCCAGCACCGATCCCAGGGACACTCCACTCAGTACATCACCCAGCACCGATCCCTGGGACACTCCACTCAGTACATCACCCAGCACTGATCCCTGGGACACTCCACTCAGTACATCACCCAGCACCGATCCCTGGGACACTCCACTCAGTACATCACCCAGCACCGATCCCTGGGACACTCCACTCAGTACATCTCCCAGCACTGATCCCTGGGACACTCCACTCAGTACATCACCCAGCACCGATCCCCGGGACACTCCACTCAGTACATCACCCAGCACCGATCCCAGGGACACTCCACTCAGTACATCACCCAGCACCGATCCCTGGGACACTCCACTCAGTACATCACCCAGCACCGATCCCTGGGACACTCCACTCAGTACATCACCCAGCACCGATCCCTGGGACACTCCACTCAGTACATCACCCAGCACCGATCCCTGGGACACTCCACTCAGTACATCACCCAGCACCGATCCTTGGGACACCACTCAGTACATCACCCAGCACCGATCCCTGGGACACTCCACTCAATACATCACCCAGCACCGATCCCTGGGACACTCCACTCAGTACATCACCCAGCACCGATCCCCGGGACACTCCACTCAGTACATCACCCAGCACTGATCCCTGGGACACTCCACTCAGTACATCACCCAGCACTGATCCCTGGGACACTCCACTCAGTACATCCCCCAGCACCGATCCCTCGGACACTCCACTCAGTACATCACCCAGCACCGATCCCTGGGACACTCCACTCAGTACATCACCCAGCACCGATCCCTGGGACACTCCACTCAGTACATCACCCAGCACCGATCCCTGGGACACTCCACTCAGTACATCACCCAGCACCGATCCCCGGGACACTCCACTCAGTACATCACCCAGCACCGATCCCTGGGACACTCCACTCAGTACATCACCCAGCACCGATCCCCGGGACACTCCACTCAGTACATCACCCAGCACCGATCCCTGGGACACTCCACTCAGTACATCACCCAGCACCGATCCCCGGGACACTCCACTCAGTACATCACCCAGCACCGATCCCAGGGACACTCCACTCAGTACATCACCCAGCACCGATCCCTGGGACACTCCACTCAGTACATCACCCAGCACCGATCCCTGGGACACTCCACTCAGTACATCACCCAGCACCGATCCCTGGGACACTCCACTCAGTACATCACCCAGCACCGATCCCTGGGACACTCCACTCAGTACATCACCCAGCACCGATCCCCGGGACACTCCACTCAGTACATCACCCAGCACCGATCCCCGGGACACCCCACTCAGTACATCACCCAGCACCGATCCCCGGGACACTCCACTCAGTACATCACCCAGCACCGATCCCTGGGACACTCCACTCAGTACATCACCCAGCACTGATCCCTGGGACACTCCACTCAGTACATCTCCCAGCACCGATCCCTGGGACACTCCACTCAGTACATCACCCAGCACCGATCCCTGGGACACTCCACTCAGTACATCACCCAGCACCGATCCCTGGGACACTCCACTCAGTACATCTCCCAGCACCGATCCCTGGGACACTCCACTCAGTACATCTCCCAGCACCGATCCCTGGGACACTCCACTCAGTACATCACCCAGCACTGATCCCTGGGACACTCCACTCAGTACATCACCCAGCACCGATCCCCGGGACACTCCACTCAGTACATCTCCCAGCACCGATCCCTGGGACACCACTCAGTACATCACCCAGCACCGATCCCTGGGACACCACTCAGTACATCACCCAGCACCGATCCCTGGGACACTCCACTCAGTACATCACCCAGCACCGATCCCTGGGACACCACTCAGTACATCACCCAGCACCGATCCCCGGGACACTCCACTCAGTACATCACCCAGCACCGATCCCTGGGACACTCCACTCAGTACATCACCCAGCACCGATCCCCGGGACACTCCACTCAGTACATCACCCAGCACCGATCCCTGGGACACTCCACTCAGTACATCACCCAGCACCGATCCCTGGGACACTCCACTCAGTACATCACCCAGCACCGATCCCTGGGACACTCCACTCAGTACATCACCCAGCACCGATCCCTGGGACACTCCACTCAGTACATCACCCAGCACCGATCCCTGGGACACCACTCAGCACATCACCCAGCACCGATCCCCTGGACACCCCACTCAGTACATCACCCAGCACCGATCCCTGGGACACTCCACTCAGTACATCACCCAGCACCGATCCCTGGGACACTCCACTCAGTACATCTCCCAGCACCGATCCCTGGGACACTCCACTCAGTACATCACCCAGCACTGATCCCTGGGACACTCCACTCAGTACATCACCCAGCACCGATCCCCGGGACACTCCACTCAGTACATCACCCAGCACCGATCCCTGGGACACTCCACTCAGTACATCACCCAGCACCGATCCCCGGGACACTCCACTCAGTACATCACCCAGCACCGATCCCTGGGACACTCCACTCAGTACATCACCCAGCACCGATCCCTGGGACACTCCACTCAGTACATCACCCAGCACTGATCCCTGGGACACTCCACTCAGTACATCACCCAGCACTGATCCCTGGGACACTCCACTCAGTACATCCCCCAGCACCGATCCCTCGGACACTCCACTCAGTACATCTACCAGCACCGATCCCTGGGACACTCCACTCAGTACATCACCCAGCACCGATCCCTGGGACACTCCACTCAGTACATCACCCAGCACCGATCCCTGGGACACTCCACTCAGTACATCACCCAGCACTGATCCCTGGGACACTCCACTCAGTACATCTCCCAGCACCGATCCCTGGGACACTCCACTCAGTACATCACCCAGCACTGATCCCTGGGACACTCCACTCAGTACATCACCCAGCACCGATCCCTGGGACACTCCACTCAGTACATCTCCCAGCACCGATCCCTGGGACACTCCACTCAGTACATCACCCAGCACTGATCCCTGGGACACTCCACTCAGTACATCACCCAGCACCGATCCCTGGGACACTCCACTCAGTACATCACCCAGCACTGATCCCTGGGACACTCCACTCAGTACATCACCCAGCACCGATCCCCGGGACACTCCACTCAGTACATCACCCAGCAACGATCCCTGGGACACTCCACTCAATACATCACCCAGCACCGATCCCTGGGACACTCCACTCAGTACATCACCCAGCACCGATCCCTGGGACACTCCACTCAGTACATCACCCAGCACCGATCCCTGGGACACTCCACTCAGTACATCACCCAGCACCGATCCCTGGGACACTCCACTCAGTACATCACCCAGCACCGATCCCTGGGACACTCCACTCAGTACATCTCCCAGCACCGATCCCTGGGACACTCCACTCAGTACATCACCCAGCACCGATCCCTGGGACACTCCACTCAGTACATCACCCAGCACCGATCCCTGGGACACCCCACTCGGTACATCACCCAGCACCGATCCCTGGGACACTCCACTCGGTACATCACCCAGCACCGATCCCTGGGACACCCCACTCAGTACATCACCCAGCACCGATCCCTGGGACACCCCACTCAGTACATCACCCAGCACCGATCCCTGGGACACTCCACTCAGTACATCTCCCAGCACCGATCCCTGGGACACTCCACTCAGTACATCTCCCAGCACTGATCCCTGGGACACTCCACTCAGTACATCACCCAGCACCGATCCCTGGGACACTCCACTCAGTACATCACCCAGCACCGATCCCTGGGACACTCCACTCAGTACATCACTCAGCACCGATCCCTGGGACACCCCACTCAGTACATCACCCAGCACCGATCCCTGGGACACTCCACTCAGTACATCACCCAGCACCGATCCCTGGGACACTCCACTCAGTACATCACCCAGCACCGATCCCTGGGACACTCCACTCAGTACATCACCCAGCACCGATCCCTGGGACACTCCACTCAATACATCACCCAGCACCGATCTCTGGGACACTCCACTCAGTACATCTCCCAGCACCGATCCCTGGGACACTCCACTCAATACATCACCCAGCACCGATCCCTGGGACACTCCACTCAGTACATCTCCCAGCACCGATCCCTGGGACACTCCACTCAGTACATCACCCAGCACCGATCTCTGGGACACTCCACTCAGTACATCTCCCAGCACCGATCCCTGGGACACTCCACTCAGTACATCACCCAGCACTGATCCCTGGGACACTCCACTCAGTACATCACCCAGCACCGATCCCTGGGACACTCCACTCAGTACATCACCCAGCACCGATCCCTGGGACACTCCACTCAGGACATCACCCAGCACCGATCCCTGGGACACTCCACTCAGTACATCACCCAGCACCGATCCCTGGGACACTCCACTCAGTACATCACCCAGCACTGATCCCTGGGACACTCCACTCAGTACATCACCCAGCACCGATCCCTGGGACACTCCACTCAGTACATCACCCAGCACCGATCCCAGCGAGACTCCACTCAGTACATCACTGAAATAAAGAATAGATTTGCCTTTCTAATCTAGGCTTTATTAACTTAAAAATCCAGTAGCACATCTTCAACACCCAGTCCCAACTAAAGGCTGGAAAGAACTGAATTTAAGATGGCCACCACAAATCACATGACATCAACTACCAATGAGATTACAGCATATATCCCAAGGCAGGAAACAAACAACCAATCACAATACTTCTTACTAAACATAAAGAATAATCACCACATTCACCCCTCCTTTTAAAATGTACTGCAACCTAAATAACCTTTACAATTTATAATTAATTATTTACAACTAAAACTATGCACAGACAAAATAAAACTATTCAACATGGCACAATACTAAGTGAGCAACAACAAATAGTAACATTGCACATAAGTATTAAGTATCTCTCAACTAAAACAATATAATATATTTCAACAATTTTAAAACATTACAATCAATTTAAAAGTCCATTTTCAATCGGTCGACCGGATATCTTGTTCGTGTCGACCTTCTTAACCTTGGTGAAATTCCTTGCCCTCCCACACCAGGAGACACAGAAGTATCTTCTGCAGGAAGGCTATCCATATCCCGATTTTCAACGGTTTCCGGATTAGAAATCCCATCAGGAGGTAAACTGGGACGGTCATGAACATCCATCGAGGGCTGACTAATAGAAGTATAATTATCTGCAGTCGGATTGGAAATATTCGTAGTATCTGTAACAGCATCCACATTATCTGAATCATGACTATTGTTAATATCCTCAGAAGAGGGCTGGCCACCACAAGGAGCCAAGTCTTTAATTGAAACGGTACTTTCTTTCCCATCTTGGAATCGAATATGAGCATATTGGGAATTTGCCTCCAACAGCTCCACCTCCTCCACTAAAGGATCATATTTTGACAATCTAACATGGCGTCGAAGCAGCACAGGTCCCTGCATAGTAAGCCATGAAGGTACCGAATATCCCGTAGTAGATCTCCGCGGATAGTTAAAGAGCCTTTCATGGGGGGTCACATTAGTAGCCGTTGAAAGCAATGATCTAATGGAATGCAGGGCATCAGGCAGTACCATTTCCCACTGTGTATTCTTAAGGTTCCGGGATGTCAAAGCCAACATAACTGCCTTCCAGATCACCCCATTGTATCGTTCGCACTGTCCATTACCCTGGGGATTATACGGGGTAGTTCTGCTAGTAGAAATTCCCCGACTCTGAAGGTATTCCTTCAACTGGGAAGACATAAAAGAACTTCCCTGATCCGAATGGATATACGCAGGCATCCCAAAGATGACAAAAAGTTGAGTCAGACATTTGATAACTGTAGCAGCTGATACATCTGCGCAAGGAAAAGCAAAAGGGAACCTTGAAAACTCATCCACAACAGTAAATATATATCGGTTTTGAGTAGTTGAAGGAAGAGGCCCCTTGAAATCGACGCTCAAACGTTCAAAAGGAGAAGTAGCCTTTATAAGATGAGCTCGTTGAGGCTTAAAGAAATTCGGTTTACACCGAGCACAGATAGAACATGATGAAGTCATCCGCTTGACGTCTTCAACTGAAAAGGGCAAATTCTTACTGCGTACGAAGTGTATCATCCTCGTAACCCCAGGATGGCATAAGGCATTGTGAAGATTAATAAGCGTATCTCCATGAATCACAGAACAATAAGCCCTCGACAGCGCATCAGCAGCAACATTATCCTTCCCCGGACGATAAACTATATCAAAATGGTAACATGCCAACTCAATCCTCCACCTCATTATTTTATCATTCTTAATCTTTCCAAAATGTTTGACATCAAACATAAAGGACACAGACTTTTGATCAGTTACCAACGTAAAATGTCGCCCCGATAAATAATGTCTCCATTTACGCAGTGCTTCTACTATTGCATACGCCTCTTTCTCTATTGAAGAATGCCTTTTTTCACTATTGTTCAAGGTACGTGAGAAAAAGGCCACAGGTCTTCCATTTTGGTTCAGAGTAGCTCCAACTGCAAAATCAGAAGCGTCCGTCTCAATCACAAAAGGAACCTGCTCATCAATAGAATGCACAACTGCTCCAAGGATATCCTTTTTAAAATTATCAAAACACGTCCTGGCCTCCCATGATAGAGGATATGTCGTAACCTGAATAAGAGGCCGGATCTTCTGTGAAAAATTTGCAATCCAATTAGAATAGTAAGAAAACAGTCCAACAACTCGTTGCAAAGCCTTAGAATTAGTAGGACAAGGTAAATCAATCAATGGTCGCAGACGTTCTGGGTCTGGTTTAATCTTGTTTCCCGAGATAATGTACCCCAGTAGATTTACCTCAGTGGTCGAAAAGGTACACTTCTCTTTATTGAAAGTTAAACCAACTTTTTCCGCAGCTTGAAGGAATCTTTCTAAATTAGAATTATGCTCCACCCTTGATTTGCCACACACCGTGATGTTATCTAAATATGAAAAGGTGTCAGAGAGAGAGTTATCACTTATAAAAGCATCCATTGCCCGTTGAAAACAAGCAACACCATTAGTAACACCAAATGGTATTCGGCAAAACTGATACAGCTTTCCACCAGCCTCAAAGGCCGTATATGGTTGATCCTTCTTAACAATAGGAATCTGATGATAAGCACTCTTTAGGTCAATAGTGCTAAAAACCTAATACTGAGATACTTTATTGATAAGCTCATCAATCTTAGGCAAAGGGTACGCATCTAATTGAGTATACCTATTAATAGTTTGGGAATAGTCTATCACCATTCGTTTCTTATGTCTCTCGTTAGTCGTGACAACTACCTGTGCCCGCCAAGGCGAACAACTAGGTTCAATGATTCCTTCCAATAAGAGACGTTGAACTTCAGAATTAAGAAATTCTCTATCCTGACTGCTATACCTTCTTGACTTGGTAGCAATTGGCTTACAATCCGGCATCAAATTGGAAAAAGGTGATAATGGAGAAATGGATAAAGAGGTTAATCCACAAATAGATAAAGGTGGCTTAGTCCCTCCAAATGAAAGACTGAGACTCTCGTGTAACTGAAGCACATCATGACCAATCAAAATATCCGCACAGAGATTAGGCAAAACAGATAGGCGTATATCAGTATACGTATTACCTAGAAGAATCAATTTCACAAGGCAACAACCAGCTACTTGTGAAGTGAGAGTCGTCTGAGCCATACACACCTGATAGGAAACAGGCGAAATTTTCAAATGCTTCCCCTTTGCAAACTGAACACTTATAAAACTCTCGGTACTGCCCGTATCTATAAGGGCCTTCACTTCCAACCCATTAACTTGGGCCGTAACTATAGCTTTGTTTAGGCCATGAGCAAATGCAGCAGAAATTGATGCAATAAACGCTCTATCTAAAGGCTGAATAGTCACAGAGGAGGTAATTGAACCTGATGATTTACACACACGTGCGTAATGACCTCTCTTGCCGCATTTACTACACACAGCCTCCCGAGCAGGACACTTCAGACGAGGGTGCCGGACGTTCCCACAAAAATAACACTTCTGAATCCTAGAGGCAACAGCCGCTGAAGTAGAAACTGTTTCAGAATCTAGTAAACCACTCCTATTAAGTCCACATAATTCCTTTTCATCCGGAATTGCCGAAACCACAGTCACAGGCTGATTAAAAAGAGCATAAGAATCCGAACTTCTCTGAGCCACATCCAATGTAGAAGCTTGCTCAAAAGCACTCTTAAGATCCAAAGTCATATTTTCTAACAACCGCTGACGAATTGATCTAGACAGTAATCCATTAATAAAAGCATCCCGTACCGATTCTTCCTTATATTCTTCAGCCGTCACGGCCTTATAATTACAGTTAACACTAAGGCACCGAAGTGCTTGTAAATAAGTATCCAAAGATTCTCCCACCTGCTGCCTACGGGCATAGAAGGTGACGTGCAAATACCTCATTCTTTGGTTTAACAAAAATCTTTTCCAATGTAGAAATAGCCACTTCGTAAGTTTTACAGTCCAAAATATACTTATATACATCCGGAGCAATATAGTTGATCAGCATATTCAGCTTATTTAGAGACTCTTGATCCAACACGCCCAAAAAGTTTTTAAATGTACAATACCAATGTTTCCATTTATCATCCACTCCTGCAGAATTAGGGTCAGCATTGAATCGTTCTGGTTGAAGATATCGCTCCATTCTGACATAAAGTTAATAAATTGAAATAAAGAATAGATTTGCCTTTCTAATCTAGGCTTTATTAACTTAAAAATCCGGTAGCACATCTTCAACACCCAGTCCCAACTAAAGGCTGGAAAGAACTGAATTTAAGATGGCCACCACAAATCACATGACATCAACTGCCAATGAGATTACAGCATATATCCCAAGGCAGGAAACAAACAACCAATCACAATACTTGTTACGAAACATAAAGAATAATCACCACAATCACCCAGCACCGATCCCTGGGACACTCCACTCAGTACATCACCCAGCACCGATCCCTGGGACACTCCACTCAGTACATCACCCAGCACCGATCCCTGGGACACTCCACTCAGTACATCACCCAGCACCGATCCCCGGGACACTCCACTCAGTACATCACCCAGCACCGATCCCTGGGACACCACTCAGTACATCACCCAGCACCGATCCCTGGGACACTCCACTCAGTACATCACCCAGCACCGATCCCCGGGACACTCCACTCAGTACATCACCCAGCACCGATCCCTGGGACACTCCACTCAGTACATCACCCAGCACTGATCCCTGGGACACTCCACTCAGTACATCACCCAGCACCGATCCCTGGGACACTCCACTCAGTACATCACCCAGCACCGATCCCCGGGACACTCCACTCAGTACATCACCCAGCACCGATCCCTGGGACACTCCACTCAGTACATCACCCAGCACCGATCCCTGGGACACTCCACTCAGTACATCACCCAGCACCGATCCCCGGGACACTCCACTCAGTACATCACCCAGCACCGATCCCTGGGACACCACTCAGTACATCACCCAGCACCGATCCCTGGGACACTCCACTCAGTACATCACCCAGCACCGATCCCTGGGACACTCCACTCAGTACATCACCCAGCACCGATCCCTGGGACACTCCACTCAGTACATCACCCAGCACTGATCCCTGGGACACTCCACTCAGTACATCACCCAGCACTGATCCCTGGGACACTCCACTCAGTACATCACCCAGCACCGATCCCCGGGACACTCCACTCAGTACATCACCCAGCACCGATCCCCGGGACACTCCACTCAGTACATCACCCAGCACCGATCCCTGGGACACTCCACTCAGTACATCACCCAGCACCGATCCCCGGGACACTCCACTCAGTACATCACCCAGCACCGATCCCTGGGACACTCCACTCAGTACATCACCCAGCACCGATCCCTGGGACACTCCACTCAGTACATCACCCAGCACCGATCCCTGGGACACTCCACTCAGTACATCACCCAGCACTGATCCCTGGGACACTCCACTCAGTACATCACCCAGCACCGATCCCCGGGACACTCCACTCAGTACATCACCCAGCACCGATCCCTGGGACACCCCACTCAGTACATCACCCAGCACCGATCCCTGGGACACTCCACTCAGTACATCACTCAGCACCGATCCCTGGGACACTCCACTCAGTACATCACCCAGCACCGATCCCTGGGACACTCCACTCAGTACATCACCCAGCACTGATCCCTGGGACACTCCACTCAGTACATCACCCAGCACTGATCCCTGGGACACTCCACTCAGTACATCACCCAGCCCCGATCCCTGGGACACCCCACTCAGTACATCACCCAGCACCGATCCCCTGGACACCCCACTCAGTACATCACCCAGCACCGATCCCTGGGACACTCCACTCAGTACATCACCCAGCACCGATCCCTGGGACACCCCACTCAGTACATCACTCAGCACCGATCCCTGGGACACTCCACTCAGTACATCACCCAGCACTGATCCCTGGGACACTCCACTCAGTACATCACCCAGCACCGATCCCTGGGACACTGCACTCAGTACATCACCCATCACCGATCCCTGGGACACTCCACTCAGTACATCTACCAGCACCGATCCCTGGGACACTCCACTCAGTACATCTCCCAGCACCGATCCCTGGGACTCGGAGACGTTGTCTGTCAATTTGTCCCGGTACTGAAATAATTGTGGTAGTTACCGATTCATTAGCAGTGGATGAGACTCACCAATCGCCTGCCTCAGATCCTCACACAAGCTGATGTGAGGAAACTGCAGCATTTGACGCCATTTCTTGCTCTTCCCCTTCCTCTTCCCACCGCCACCTGCACAGGACAGAGAAAGGTTGTGTGACCCAAGCATAGCGCTCCATCAGCCCACCCTGGAGACCCCCAGAACAACAGGAAACCACCCAGAGTGTCCCCCAGATCTCGTTCCTATCCCTGTCCCCCTGCTCCCCGTCCCTCTCCTTGTCCCCGTCCCCGTCTGTCCCCCTATCTCTCTGTCCCCCTGTCCCTCTCTCCCTCTGTCCCCCTCTCCCTCTGTCCCCGTCCCCACGTCCCTCTGTCCCCGTCCCCCTGTCCCCGTCTCTCTGTCCCCGTCTCTCTGTCCCCGTCTCTCTGTCCCTCTGTCCCCCATCCCCCGTCCCCCATCCCCTGTCCCCCGTCCCCGTCCCCCTGTCTCCATCCCCCTGTCTCCGTCCCCCTGTCTCCGTCCCCCTGTCCCCATCCCTCTCTCCCCCTGTCCCCCTGGCTCTCTGTCCCCCTGTCCCCGTCCCCCTGTCCCCGTCCCTCCCTCTCTCCCTCTCTCCCCTTGTCCCTCTGTCCCCGTCTCTCTGTCCCCCTGTCACTCTGTCCCCCTCCCCCGTCCCTCTGTCCCCCCGTCCCTCTGTCCCCGTGCATCTGTCCCCCTGTCCCTCGTCCCCGTCCCCCTGTCCCTCGTCCCCCTGTCCCTCGTCCCCGTCCCTCTGTGCCCGTCCCCGTCCCCCTGTCCCCCGTCGCCTCTGTCCCCCTGTCTCTCTGTCCCCGTCCCTCTGTCCCCGTCCCTCTGTCCCCGTCTCTCCGTCCCCGTCTCCGTCCCCCTGTCTCTGTCTCCCTGTCCCCGTCTCTCTGTCCCCCTGTCCCCGTCTCCCTGTCCCCCGTCCCTCTGTCTCCCTGTCCCCGTCTCCCTGTCCCCCGTCCCTCTGTCTCCCTGTCCCTCTGTCTCCCTGTCCCCGTCTCCCTGTCCCCCGTCCCTCTGTCTCCCTGTCCCTCTGTCTCCCTGTCCCCGTCCCTCTGTCTCCCTGTCCCTCTGTCTCCCTGTCCCTCTGTCTCCCTGTCCCTCTGTCTCCCTGTCCCCGTCTCCCTGTCTCCCTGTCCCCGTCTCCCTGTCCCCCGTCCCTCTGTCTCCCCGTCCCTCTGTCTCCCTGTCCCTCTGTCTCCCTGTCCCTCTGTCTCCCTGTCCCTCTGTCTCCCTGTCCCCGTCTCCGTCTCCCTGTCTCCCTGTCCCCGTCTCCCTGTCCCCCGTCCCTCTGTCTCCCTGTCCCCGTCTCCCTGTCCCCCGTCCCTCTGTCTCCCTGTCCCTCTGTCTCCCTGTCCCCGTCCCTCTGTCTCCCTGTCCCTCTGTCTCCCTGTCCCCGTCCCTCTGTCTCCCTGTCCCTCTGTCTCCCTGTCTCCCTGTCCCTCTGTCTCCCTGTCCCCCTGTCCCTCTGTCTCCCTGTCCCCCGTCCCTCTGTCTCCCTGTCTCCCTGTCCCCGTCTCCCTGTCCCCCGTCCCTCTGTCTCCCTGTCCCCGTCCCCCGTCCCTCTGTCTCCCTGTCCCTCTGTCTCCCTGTCCCCCGTCCCTCTGTCTCCCTGTCTCCCTGTCCCTCTGTCTCCCTGTCCCCCTGTCTCCGTCTCCCTGTCCCCCTGTCTCCCTGTCCCCGTCTCCCGTCCCCCTGTCCCCGTCCCCCGTCCCTCTGTCCCCCTGTCCCCCGTCCCTCTGTCTCCCTGTCCCCGTCTCCCTGTCCCCCGTCCCTCTGTCTCCCTGTCCCCGTCCCCCGTCCCTCTGTCTCCCTGTCCCTCTGTCTCCCTGTCCCCGTCCCCCGTCCCTCTGTCTCCCGTCCCTCTGTCTCCCTGTCTCCCTGTCCCTCTGTCTCCCTGTCCCTCTGTCTCCCTGTCCCCCGTCTCCCTGTCCCTCTGTCTCCGTCTCCCGTCCCTCTGTCTCCCTGTCCCTCTGTCTCCCGTCCCTCTGTCTCCCTGTCCCTCTGTCCCCGTCCCTCTGCCTCCCTGTCCCTCTGTCTCCCTGTCCCCCGTCTCCCCGTCTCCCTGTCCCTCTGTCTCCCTGTCCCTCTGTCTCCCTGTCCCTCTGTCTCCCTGTCCCTCTGTCTCCCTGTCCCTCTGTCTCCCTGTCCCTCTGTCTCCCTGTCCCTCTGTCTCCCTGTCCCCCGTCTCCCTGTCCCTCTGTCTCCCTGTCTCCCGTCCCTCTGTCTCCCTGTCCCTCTGTCCCCGTCCCCCGTCCCTCTGTCTCCCTGTCCCTCTGTCTCCCTGTCCCTCTGTCTCCCTGTCCCTCTGTCTCCCTGTCCCTCTGTCTCCCTGTCCCTCTGTCTCCCTGTCCCTCTGTCTCCCTGTCCCTCTGTCTCCCTGTCCCTCTGTCTCCCTGTCCCTCTGTCTCCCTGTCCCTCTGTCTCCCTGTCCCTCTGTCTCCCTGTCCCTCTGTCTCCCTGTCCCTCTGTCTCCCTGTCCCTCTGTCCCCCCGTCTCCCTGTCCCCGTCCCTCTGTCTCCCTGTCCCCTCTGTCTCCCTGTCCCCGTCCCCCTGTCCCTCTGTCCCTCTGTCTCCCTGTCTCCCGTCCCTCTGTCTCCCTGTCTCCCGTCCCTCTGTCTCCCGTCCCTCTGTCTCCCTGTCCCTCTGTCCCCGTCCCTCTGTCTCCCTGTCCCTCTGTCCCCCTGTCTCTCTGTCCCCCTGTCTCTCTGTCCCCCTGTCTCTCTGTCCCCGTCTCTCTGTCCCCCTGTCTCTCTGTCCCCCTGTCCCTCTGTCTCCCTGTCCCTCTGTCTCCCTGTCCCTCTGTCCCTCTGTCTCCCTGTCCCCCGTCCCTCTGTCCCCCCGTCTCTCTGTCTCTCTGTCTCCCTGTCCCTCTGTCTCCCTGTCCCTCTGTCCCTCTGTCTCCCTGTCCCCCGTCCCTCTGTCCCCCTGTCTCTCTGTCTCTCTGTCCCTCTGTCTCCCTGTCCCTCTGTCTCCCTGTCTCTCTGTCCCTCTGTCTCCCTGTCCCTCTGTCTCCCTGTCCCTCTGTCCCCCCATCTCCCCGTCCCCGTCCCTCTGTCTCCCTGTCCCCTCTGTCTCCCTGTCCCCCGTCCCTCTGTCTCCCTGTCCCTCTGTCTCCCTGTCCCCCTGTCTCCGTCCCTCTGTCTCCCTGTCCCCGTCTCCCTGTCTCCGTCTCCCTGTCTCCCGTCCCTCTGTCTCCCTGTCCCTCTGTCCCCGTCTCCCTGTCCCCCGTCCCTCTGTCTCTCTGTCCCTCTGTCTCCCTGTCTCCCTGTCTCCCTGTCCCTCTGTCTCCCTGTCTCCCTGTCCCCCGTCCCTCTGTCTCCCTGTCCCTCTGTCCCCCCGTCTCCCTGTCCCCGCTGTCTCTCTGTCCCCCGTCCCTCTGTCTCCCTGTCCCTCTGTCTCCCTGTCCCCGTCTCCCTGTCCCCGTCTCCCTGTCCCCGTCTCCCTGTCCCCGTCTCCCTGTCCCCGTCTCCCGTCCCTCTGTCTCCCTGTCCCTCTGTCCCCGTCTCCCTGTCCCCCGTCCCTCTGTCTCTCTGTCTCTCTGTCCCTCTGTCTCCCTGTCCCTCTGTCTCGCTGTCTCCCTGTCCCCCGTCCCTCTGTCTCCCTGTCCCTCTGTCTCCCTGTCCCTCTGTCTCCCTGTCCCCGTCCCTCTGTCTCCCTGTCCCTCTGTCTCCCTGTCCCTCTGTCTCCCTGTCCCTCTGTCTCCCTGTCCCTCTGTCTCCCTGTCCCTCTGTCTCCCTGTCCCTCTGTCTCCCTGTCCCTCTGTCTCCCTGTCCCTCTGTCTCCCTGTCCCTCTGTCTCCCTGTCCCTCTGTCTCCCTGTCCCTCTGTCTCCCTGTCCCTCTGTCTCCCTGTCCCTCTGTCTCCCTGTCCCTCTGTCTCCCTGTCCCTCTGTCTCCCTGTCCCTCTGTCTCCCTGTCCCTCTGTCTCCCTGTCCCTCTGTCTCCCTGTCCCTCTGTCTCCCTGTCCCTCTGTCTCCCTGTCCCCCGTCCCTCTGTCTCCCGTCCCTCTGTCTCCCTGTCCCCGTCCCTCTGTCTCCCTGTCCCCCGTCCCTCTGTCCCCCTGTCTCTCTGTCCCCGTCTCTCTGTCCCCGTCTCTCTGTCTCCCTGTCCCTCTGTCTCCCTGTCCCTCTGTCCCCCTGTCCCCCTGTCCCCCTGTCCCCGTCCCTCTGTCTCCCTGTCCCCTCTGTCTCCCTGTCCCCCGTCCCTCTGTCTCCCTGTCCCTCTGTCCCCCCGTCTCCCTGTCCCCATCCCTCTGTCTCCCTGTCCCCTCTGTCTCCCTGTCCCCCGTCCCTCTGTCTCCCTGTCCCCCGTCCCTCTGTCTCCCTGTCCCTCTGTCTCCCTGTCTCCCTGTCCCCCTGTCTCCCTGTCCCTCTGTCTCCCTGTCCCTCTGTCTCCCTGTCCCTCTGTCTCCCTGTCCCTCTGTCTCCCTGTCCCTCTGTCTCCCTGTCCCTCTGTCTCCCTGTCCCTCTGTCTCCCTGTCCCTCTGTCTCCCTGTCCCTCTGTCTCCCTGTCCCCCGTCCCTCTGTCTCCCGTCCCTCTGTGTCCCCGTCTCCCTGTCCCCGTCTCCCTGTCCCCGTCCCTCTGTCTCCCTGTCCCCCGTCCCTCTGTCCCCGTCTCCCTGTCTCTCTGTCTCCCTGTCCCTCTGTCTCCCTGTCCCTCTGTCCCCCCGTCTCCCTGTCCCCCTGTCCCCGTCCCTCTGTCTCCCTGTCCCCTCTGTCTCCCTGTCCCCCGTCCCTCTGTCTCCCTGTCCCTCTGTCCCCCCGTCTCCCTGTCCCCGTCCCTCTGTCTCCCTGTCCCCTCTGTCTCCCTGTCCCCCGTCCCTCTGTCTCCCTGTCCCCTCTGTCTCCCTGTCCCCCGTCCCTCTGTCTCCCTGTCCCTCTGTCTCCCTGTCTCCCTGTCCCTCTGTCTCCCTGTCCCTCTGTCTCCCTGTCTCCCGTCCCTCTGTCTCCCTGTCTCCCGTCCCTCTGTCTCCCTGTCCCTCTGTCCCCGTCCCTCTGTCTCCCTGTCTCTCTGTCCCCCTGTCTCTCTGTCCCCCTGTCTCTCTGTCCCCCTGTCTCTCTGTCCCCCTGTCCCTCTGTCTCCCTGTCCCTCGGTCTCCCTGTCCCTCTGTCCCTCTGTCCCTCTGTCCCCCTGTCTCTCTGTCCCCCTGTCTCTCTGTCCCCCTGTCTCTCTGTCCCCCTGTCCCTCTGTCCCTCTGTCCCCCCGTCTCCCTGTCCCCGTCCCTCTGTCTCCCTGTCCCCTCTGTCTCCCTGTCCCCCGTCCCTCTGTCTCCCTGTCCCCTCTGTCTCCCTGTCCCCCGTCCCTCTGTCTCCCTGTCCCTCTGTCTCCCTGTCTCCCTGTCCCCCTGTCTCCCTGTCCCTCTGTCTCCCTGTCCCTCTGTCTCCCTGTCTCCCGTCCCTCTGTCTCCCGTCCCTCTGTCTCCCTGTCCCTCTGTCCCCGTCCCTCTGTCTCCCTGTCTCTCTGTCCCCCTGTCTCTCTGTCCCCCTGTCTCTCTGTCCCCCTGTCTCTCTGTCCCCCTGTCCCTCTGTCTCCCTGTCCCTCGGTCTCCCTGTCCCTCTGTCCCTCTGTCTCCCTGTCCCCCGTCCCTCTGTCCCCCTGTCCCTCTGTCCCCCCTGTCTCTCTGTCTCTCTGTCCCTCTGTCTCCCTGTCCCTCTGTCTCCCTGTCCCTCTGTCTCCCTGTCCCCCGTCCCTCTGTCCCCCTGTCTCTCTGTCTCTCTGTCCCTCTGTCTCCCTGTCCCTCTGTCTCCCTGTCTCTCTGTCCCTCTGTCCCTCTGTCGCCCTGTCCCTCTGTCTCCCTGTCCCCCCGTCTCCCCGTCCCCGTCCCTCTGTCTCCCTGTCCCCTCTGTCTCCCTGTCCCCCGTCCCTCTGTCTCCCTGTCCCTCTGTCTCCGTCTCCCTGTCCCCCTGTCTCCGTCCCTCTGTCTCCCTGTCTCCCTGTCCCCGTCTCCCTGTCCCCGTCCCTGTCTCCCTGTCCCTCTGTCTCCCTGTCCCCCGTCCCTCTGTCTCCCTGTCCCCCGTCCCTCTGTCTCCCTGTCCCCCGTCCCTCTGTCTCCCTGTCCCCTCTGTCTCCCTGTCCCCCGTCCCTCTGTCCCTCTGTCTCCCTGTCCCTCTCGCCCCGTCCCCGGTCCCTCTGTCTCCCTGTCCCTCTGTCCCCGTCCCCCGTCCCTCTGTCTCCCTGTCCCTCTGTCTCCCTGTCCCTCTGTCTCCCTGTCCCTCTGTCTCCCTGTCTCCCTGTCCCCCGTCTCCCTGTCCCTCTGTCCCCCGTCCCTCTGTCTCCCTGTCTCCCTGTCCCTCTGTCTCCCTGTCCCCCGTCTCCCTGTCCCTCTGTCTCCCTGTCTCCCTGTCCCTCTGTCTCCCTGTCCCTCTGTCTCCCTGTCCCTCTGTCTCCCTGTCCCTCTGTCCCCGTCCCCCGTCTCCCTGTCCCTCTGTCTCCCTGTCCCTCTGTCTCCCTGTCCCTCTGTCTCCCTGTCCCCCGTCTCCCTGTCCCCCGTCTCCGTCCCTCTGTCCCTCTGTCTCCCGTCCCTCTGTCTCCCTGTCCCTCTGTCTCCCTGTCCCTCTGTCTCCCGTCCCTCTGTCTCCCTGTCCCTCTGTCCCCGTCCCTCTGTCTCCCTGTCCCTCTGTCTCCCGTCTCCCTGTCCCTCTGTCTCCCTGTCTCCCGTCCCTCTGTCCCTCTGTCTCCCTGTCCCTCCGTCTCCCTGTCCCTCCGTCTCCCTGTCCCTCTGTCTCCCTGTCCCTCTGTCTCCCTGTCTCCCTGTCCCTCTGTCTCCCTGTCCCGTCCCCCGTCTCCCTGTCCCTCTGTCTCCCTGTCCCCCGTCTCCCTGTCCCTCTGTCTCCCTGTCTCCCGTCCCTCTGTCTCCCTGTCCCTCTGTCTCCCTGTCCCTCTGTCCCCGTCCCCCGTCCCCCGTCCCTCTGTCTCCCTGTCCCTCTGTCTCCCTGTCCCTCTGTCTCCCTGTCCCTCTGTCTCCCTGTCCCTCTGTCTCCCTGTCCCTCTGTCTCCCTGTCTCCCGTCCCTCTGTGTCCCTGTCTCCCTGTCCCTCTGTCTCCCTGTCCCCGTCCCTCTGTCTCCCTGTCCCTCTGTCTCCCTGTCCCCCGTCTCCCTGTCCCTCTGTCTCCCTGTCTCCCTGTCCCTCTGTCTCCCTGTCCCTCTGTCTCCCTGTCCCTCTGTCTCCCTGTCCCTCTGTCTCCCTGTCCCTCTGTCTCCCTGTCCCTCTGTCCCCGTCCCCCGTCCCTCTGTCTCCCTGTCCCTCTGTCTCCCTGTCCCTCTGTCCCCGTCCCCCGTCCCTCTGTCTCCCTGTCCCTCTGTCTCCCTGTCCCTCTGTCTCCCTGTCCCTCTGTCTCCCTGTCCCTCTGTCTCCCTGTCTCCCTGTCCCTCTGTCTCCCTGTCTCCCGTCCCTCTGTCTCCCTGTCCCTGTCTCCCTGTCCCTCTGTCTCCCTGTCCCCGTCCCTCTGTCTCCCTGTCCCTCTGTCTCCCTGTCCCTCTGTCCCCGTCCCCCGTCCCTCTGTCTCCCTGTCCCTCTGTCTCCCTGTCCCTCTGTCCCCGTCCCCCGTCCCCCGTCCCTCTGTCTCCCTGTCCCTCTGTCTCCCTGTCCCTCTGTCTCCCTGTCCCTCTGTCCCCGTCCCCCGTCCCTCTGTCTCCCTGTCCCTCTGTCTCCCTGTCCCTCTGTCCCCGTCCCCCGTCCCTCTGTCTCCCTGTCCCTCTGTCTCCCTGTCCCTCTGTCTCCCTGTCCCTCTGTCTCCCTGTCCCTCTGTCTCCCTGTCCCTCTGTCTCCCTGTCTCCCGTCCCTCTGTCTCCCTGTCCCTGTCTCCCTGTCCCTCTGTCTCCCTGTCCCCGTCCCTCTGTCTCCCTGTCCCTCTGTCTCCCTGTCCCTCTGTCCCCGTCCCCCGTCCCTCTGTCTCCCTGTCCCTCTGTCTCCCTGTCCCTCTGTCCCCGTCCCCCGTCCCTCTGTCTCCCTGTCCCTCTGTCTCCCTGTCCCTCTGTCTCCCTGTCCCTCTGTCTCCCTGTCCCTCTGTCTCCCTGTCTCCCTGTCCCTCTGTCTCCCTGTCTCCCGTCCCTCTGTCTCCCTGTCCCTGTCTCCCTGTCCCTCTGTCTCCCTGTCCCCGTCCCTCTGTCTCCCTGTCCCTCTGTCTCCCTGTCCCCCGTCTCCCTGTCCCCCGTCTCCCTGTCCCTCTGTCTCCCTGTCTCCCTGTCCCTCTGTCTCCCTGTCCCTCTGTCTCCCTGTCCCTCTGTCCCCGTCCCCCTGTCCCTCTGTCTCCCTGTCCCCCGTCTCCCTGTCCCTCTGTCCCTCTGTCCCTCTGTCTCCCTGTCCCCCGTCTCCCTGTCCCTCTGTCCCTCTGTCCCTCTGTCTCCCTGTCTCCCGTCCCTCTGTCTCCCTGTCCCTCTGTCTCCCTGTCCCTCTGTCTCCCTGTCCCCGTCCCTCTGTCTCCCTGTCTCCCTGTCCCTCTGTCTCCCTGTCTCCCTGTCCCTCTGTCTCCCTGTCCCTCTGTCTCCCTGTCCCTCTGTCCCCGTCCCCCGTCTCCCTGTCCCTCTGTCTCCCTGTCCCTCTGTCTCCCTGTCCCTCTGTCTCCCTGTCCCCCGTCTCCCTGTCCCTCTGTCTCCGTCTCCCGTCCCTCTGTCTCCCTGTCCCTCTGTCTCCCGTCCCTCTGTCTCCCTGTCCCTCTGTCCCCGTCCCTCTGCCTCCCTGTCCCTCTGTCTCCCTGTCCCCCCGTCTCCCTGTCCCTCTGTCTCCCTGTCTCCCGTCCCTCTGTCCCTCTGTCTCCCTGTCCCTCTGTCTCCCTGTCCCTCTGTCTCCCTGTCCCTCTGTCTCCCTGTCCCCCGTCTCCCTGTCCCTCTGTCTCTCTGTCTCCCTGTCCCTCTGTCCCCGTCCCCCGTCCCTCTGTCTCCCGTCCCTCTGTCTCCCTGTCCCTCTGTCTCCCTGTCCCTCTGTCTCCCTGTCCCTCTGTCTCCCTGTCCCTCTGTCTCCCTGTCCCTCTGTCTCCCTGTCCCTCTGTCTCCCTGTCCCTCTGTCCCCCCGTCTCCCTGTCCCCGTCCCTCTGTCTCCCTGTCCCCTCTGTCTCCCTGTCCCCCGTCCCTCTGTCTCCCTGTCCCTCTGTCTCCCTGTCCCCCTGTCCCCCTGTCCCTCTGTCCCTCTGTCCCTCTGTCTCCCTGTCTCCCGTCCCTCTGTCTCCCTGTCTCCCGTCCCTCTGTCTCCCGTCCCTCTGTCTCCCTGTCCCTCTGTCCCCGTCCCTCTATCTCCCTGTCCCTCTGTCCCCCTGTCTCTCTGTCCCCCTGTCTCTCTGTCCCCCTGTCTCTCTGTCCCCGTCTCTCTGTCCCCCTGTCTCTCTGTCCCCCTGTCCCTCTGTCCCTCTGTCTCCCTGTCCCTCTGTCTCCCTGTCCCTCTGTCTCCCTGTCCCTCTGTCCCTCTGTCCCTCTGTCCCTCTGTCTCCCTGTCTCCCTGTCTCCCTGTCCCTCTGTCTCCCTGTCCCTCTGTCCCTCTGTCTCCCTGTCCCCCGTCCCTCTGTCCCCCCGTCTCTCTGTCTCTCTGTCTCCCTGTCCCTCTGTCTCCCTGTCCCTCTGTCCCTCTGTCTCCCTGTCCCCCGTCCCTCTGTCCCCCTGTCTCTCTGTCTCTCTGTCCCTCTGTCTCCCTGTCCCTCTGTCTCCCTGTCTCTCTGTCCCTCTGTCTCCCTGTCCCTCTGTCTCCCTGTCCCTCTGTCCCTCCATCTCCCCGTCCCCGTCCCTCTGTCTCCCTGTCCCCTCTGTCTCCCTGTCCCCCGTCCCTCTGTCTCCCTGTCCCTCTGTCTCCCTGTCCCCCTGTCTCCGTCCCTCTGTCTCCCTGTCCCCGTCTCCCTGTCTCCGTCTCCCTGTCTCCCGTCCCTCTGTCTCCCTGTCCCTCTGTCCCCGTCTCCCTGTCCCCCGTCCCTCTGTCTCTCTGTCCCTCTGTCTCCCTGTCTCCCTGTCCCTCTGTCTCCCTGTCTCCCTGTCCCCCGTCCCTCTGTCTCCCTGTCCCTCTGTCCCCCCGTCTCCCTGTCCCCGCTGTCTCTCTGTCCCCCGTCCCTCTGTCTCCCTGTCCCTCTGTCTCCCTGTCCCCGTCTCCCTGTCCCCGTCCCTCTGTCTCTCTGTCCCTCTGTCCCCGTCTCCCTGTCCCCCCGTCCCTCTGTCTCTCTGTCTCTCTGTCCCTCTGTCTCCCTGTCCCTCTGTCTCGCTGTCTCCCTGTCCCCCGTCCCTCTGTCTCCCTGTCCCTCTGTCTCCCTGTCCCTCTGTCTCCCTGTCCCTCTGTCTCCCTGTCCCTCTGTCTCCCTGTCCCTCTGTCTCCCTGTCCCTCTGTCTCCCTGTCCCTCTGTCTCCCTGTCCCTCTGTCTCCCTGTCCCTCTGTCTCCCTGTCCCTCTGTCTCCCTGTCCCTCTGTCTCCCTGTCCCTCTGTCTCCCTGTCCCTCTGTCTCCCTGTCCCCTCTGTCTCCCTGTCCCTCTGTCTCCCTGTCCCCCGTCCCTCTGTCTCCCGTCCCTCTGTCTCCCTGTCCCTCTGTCCCCGTCTCCCTGTCCCCGTCCCTCTGTCTCCCTGTCCCCCGTCCCTCTGTCCCCCTGTCTCTCTGTCCCCGTCTCTCTGTCTCCCTGTCCCTCTGTCTCCCTGTCCCTCTGCCCCCTGTCCCCCTGTCCCCCTGTCCCCGTCCCTCTGTCTCCCTGTCCCCTCTGTCTCCCTGTCCCCCGTCCCTCTGTCTCCCTGTCCCCCGTCCCTCTGTCTCCCTGTCCCCTCTGTCTCCCTGTCCCCCGTCCCTCTGTCTCCCTGTCCCTCTGTCTCCCTGTCTCCCTGTCCCCCTGTCTCCCTGTCCCTCTGTCTCCCTGTCCCTCTGTCTCCCTGTCCCTCTGTCTCCCTGTCCCTCTGTCTCCCTGTCCCTCTGTCTCCCTGTCCCTCTGTCTCCCTGTCCCTCTGTCTCCCTGTCCCTCTGTCTCCCTGTCCCCCGTCCCTCTGTCTCCCGTCCCTGTGTCCCCGTCTCCCTGTCCCCGTCTCCCTGTCCCCGTCCCTCTGTCTCCCTGTCCCCCGTCCCTCTGTCCCCCTGTCTCTCTGTCTCCCTGTCTCTCTGTCTCCCTGTCCCTCTGTCTCCCTGTCCCTCTGTCCCACGGTCTCCCTGTCCCCCTGTCCCCGTCCCTCTGTCTCCCTGTCCCCTCTGTCTCCCTGTCCCCCGTCCCTCTGTCTCCCTGTCCCTCTGTCCCCCCGTCTCCCTGTCCCCGTCCCTCTGTCTCCCTGTCCCCTCTGTCTCCCTGTCCCCCGTCCCTCTGTCTCCCTGTCCCCTCTGTCTCCCTGTCCCCCGTCCCTCTGTCTCCCTGTCCCTCTGTCTCCCTGTCTCCCTGTCCCCCTGTCTCCCTGTCCCTCTGTCTCCCTGTCCCTCTGTCTCCCTGTCTCCCGTCCCTCTGTCTCCCTGTCTCCCGTCCCTCTGTCTCCCTGTCCCTCTGTCCCCGTCCCTCTGTCTCCCTGTCTCTCTGTCCCCCTGTCTCTCTGTCCCCCTGTCTCTCTGTCCCCCTGTCTCTCTGTCCCCCTGTCCCTCTGTCTCCCTGTCCCTCGGTCTCCCTGTCCCTCTGTCCCTCTGTCTCCCTGTCCCCCGTCCCTCTGTCCCCCCGTCCCTCTGTCTCCCTGTCCCTCTGTCTCCCTGTCCCTCTGTCTCCCTGTCCCCCGTCCCTCTGTCCCCCTGTCTCTCTGTCTCTCTGTCCCTCTGTCTCCCTGTCCCTCTGTCTCCCTGTCTCTCTGTCCCTCTGTCGCCCTGTCCCTCTGTCTCCCTGTCCCCCCGTCTCCCCGTCCCCGTCCCTCTGTCTCCCTGTCCCCTCTGTCTCCCTGTCCCCCGTCCCTCTGTCTCCCTGTCCCTCTGTCTCCGTCTCCCTGTCCCCCTGTCTCCGTCCCTCTGTCTCCCTGTCTCCCTGTCCCCGTCTCCCTGTCCCCGTCCCTGTCTCCCTGTCCCTCTGTCTCCCTGTCCCCCGTCCCTCTGTCTCCCTGTCCCCCGTCCCTCTGTCTCCCTGTCCCCCGTCCCTCTGTCTCCCTGTCCCCTCTGTCTCCCTGTCCCCCGTCCCTCTGTCCCTCTGTCTCCCTGTCCCTCTCGCCCCGTCCCCGGTCCCTCTGTCTCCCTGTCCCTCTGTCCCCGTCCCCCGTCCCTCTGTCTCCCTGTCCCTCTGTCTCCCTGTCCCTCTGTCTCCCTGTCCCTCTGTCTCCCTGTCCCTCTGTCTCCCTGTCTCCCTGTCCCCCGTCTCCCTGTCCCTCTGTCCCCCGTCCCTCTGTCTCCCTGTCTCCCTGTCCCTCTGTCTCCCTGTCCCCCGTCTCCCTGTCCCTCTGTCTCCCTGTCTCCCTGTCCCTCTGTCTCCCTGTCCCTCTGTCTCCCTGTCCCTCTGTCCCCGTCCCCCGTCTCCCTGTCCCTCTGTCTCCCTGTCCCTCTGTCCCCGTCCCCCGTCTCCCTGTCCCTCTGTCTCCCTGTCCCTCTGTCTCCCTGTCCCTCTGTCTCCCTGTCCCCCGTCTCCCTGTCTCTCTGTCCCTCTGTCTCCCGTCCCTCTGTCTCCCTGTCCCTCTGTCTCCCTGTCCCTCTGTCTCCCGTCCCTCTGTCTCCCTGTCCCTCTGTCCCCGTCCCTCTGTCTCCCTGTCCCTCTGTCTCCCTGTCCCCCGTCTCCCTGTCCCTCTGTCTCCCTGTCTCCCGTCCCTCTGTCCCTCTGTCTCCCTGTCCCTCCGTCTCCCTGTCCCTCTGTCTCCCTGTCCCTCTGTCTCCCTGTCCCTCTGTCTCCCTGTCTCCCTGTCTCCCTGTCCCTCTGTCTCCCTGTCCCCCGTCTCCCTGTCCCTCTGTCTCCCTGTCTCCCGTCCCTCTGTCTCCCTGTCCCTCTGTCTCCCTGTCCCTCTGTCCCCGTCCCTCTGTCTCCCTGTCCCTCTGTCCCCCTGTCTCTCTGTCCCCCTGTCTCTCTGTCCCCCTGTCTCTCTGTCCCCGTCTCTCTGTCCCCCTGTCTCTCTGTCCCCCTGTCCCTCTGTCCCCCTGTCCCTCTGTCTCCCTGTCCCTCTGTCTCCCTGTCCCTCTGTCTCCCTGTCCCCCGTCCCTCTGTCCCCCCGTCTCTCTGTCTCTCTGTCTCCCTGTCCCTCTGTCTCCCTGTCCCTCTGTCTCCCTGTCCCCCGTCCCTCTGTCCCCCTGTCTCTCTGTCTCTCTGTCCCTCTGTCTCCCTGTCCCTCTGTCTCCCTGTCTCTCTGTCCCTCTGTCTCCCTGTCCCTCTGTCTCCCTGTCCCTCTGTCCCCCCATCTCCCCGTCCCCGTCCCTCTGTCTCCCTGTCCCCTCTGTCTCCCTGTCCCCCGTCCCTCTGTCTCCCTGTCCCTCTGTCTCCCTGTCCCCCTGTCTCCGTCCCTCTGTCTCCCTGTCCCCGTCTCCCTGTCTCCGTCTCCCTGTCTCCCGTCCCTCTGTCTCCCTGTCCCTCTGTCCCCGTCTCCCTGTCCCCCGTCCCTCTGTCTCTCTGTCCCTCTGTCTCCCTGTCTCCCTGTCTCCCTGTCCCTCTGTCTCCCTGTCTCCCTGTCCCCCGTCCCTCTGTCTCCCTGTCCCTCTGTCCCCCCGTCTCCCTGTCCCCGCTGTCTCTCTGTCCCCCGTCCCTCTGTCTCCCTGTCCCTCTGTCTCCCTGTCCCCGTCTCCCTGTCCCCGTCTCCCTGTCCCCGTCTCCCTGTCCCCGTCTCCCGTCCCTCTGTCTCCCTGTCCCTCTGTCCCCGTCTCCCTGTCCCCCGTCCCTCTGTCTCTCTGTCTCTCTGTCCCTCTGTCTCCCTGTCCCTCTGTCTCGCTGTCTCCCTGTCCCCCGTCCCTCTGTCTCCCTGTCCCTCTGTCTCCCTGTCCCTCTGTCTCCCTGTCC